>NW_027327505.1:300000-513965 GCF_047675955.1 Chlorocebus sabaeus
GAAACTGTTTCGTGTTCTGTTAATTCATCTCACAGAGTTACTGCTTTCCCCTCATGAAGCCTTTCACTAAGACTGTTCTTGTGGAATTTGCAAAGTGATATTTGGAAGCCCATAGAGGGCGATGGTGAAAATGGAATTATCTTCCGTTAAAAACTGGGAAGAAGCTTTCTGAGAAACTGCTTTGTGTTCTTTAATTCATCTCACAGAGTTACAGCTTTCCCCTCCAGAAGCCTTTCGATAAGACTGTTCTTGTGTAATTTGCAAAGTGATATTTGGAAGCCCATAGAGGGCTATGGTGAAAAAGGGAATATCTTCAGTTAAAAACTGGAAAGTAGCTTTCAGAGAAACAGCGTTGTTTTCCGTTAATTCATCAGACAGTGTTACAGCTCTCCCCTCAAGAAGCCTTTCGCTAAGACTGTTCTTCTGTAATTTGCAAAGTGATATTTGGAAGCCCATAGAGGGCTATGGTGAAAAGGAAATATCTTCCGTTAAAAACGGCAAAGAGGCTTTCTGAGAAACTGCTCTGTGTTCTGCTAATTCGTCTAACACAGTTACAGCTTTCCCTCCAAGAAGCCTTTCCCTAAGACAGTTCTTTTGGAATGTGCAATGTGTTATTTGGAAGTCCATGCAGGGCTATGGTGAAAAATGAAATATCTTCAGTTAAATACTGGAAGGAAGCTTTCTGAGAAACTGCTTTGTGTTCTGTTAATTCATCTCACAGAGTTACAGCTTTCCCCTCAAGAAGCCTCTCCCTAAGACTGTTCTTGTGGAATTTTCAAAGTGATATTTGAAAGCCCTTAGAGGGCTATGGTGAAAAAGGAAATATCCTACATAAAACCTGAAAAGATGCTTTCTGAGAAACTGCTTTGTGTTCTGTTAATTCATCTCACAGCGTTACAGCTTTCACCTAAAGAAGCCATTCAATAAGACTGTTCTTGTGGAATTTGCAAAGTGATATTTGGAAGCCCATAGAGGGCTATGGTGAAAAAGGAAATATCCTACAATAAAAACCGAAAAGAAGCTTTCTGAGGAACTGCATTGTGTTCTATTAATTCATCGCACGGAGTTGTAGCATTCCCCTCAAGAAGCCGATCACTAAGATTGTTCTTGTGGAATTTGCAAGGTGATATCTAGAAGCCCATAGAGGGCTTTGGTGAGAAAGGAAATATCTTCCGTTAAAAACTGGAAAGAGACTTTCTGAGAAACTGCTTTGTGTTCTGTTAATTCATCTCACAGAGTTACAGCTTTCCCCTCAAGAAGGCTTTCGGTAAGACTGTTCTTGTGGAATTTGCAAAGTGATATTTGGAAGCCCAAAGAGGTCTACCGTGAAAAGGAAAATATCTTCTGTTAAAAACTGGAAAATAGCTTTCTGAGAAACTGCTTTGTGTTCTGTTAATTCATTTCACAGAGTTACAGCTTTCCCCTCCAAAAGCCTTTCGATAAGACTGCTCTTGTGGAATTTTCAGAGTGATAGTTGGAAGCCCTTAGAGGGCTATGGTGAAAAAGGAAATATCTTCAGTTAAAAACTCGAAGGAAGCTTTCTGAGAAACTGCTTTGTGTTCTGTTAATTCATCTCACATAGTTACAGCTTTCCCCTCAAGAAGCCTTTCACTACGACTGTTCTTGTGCAATTTGCAAATTGATATTTGGGAGCCGAAAGAGGGCTACGGTGAAAAAGGAAATATCTTCAGTTAAAATCTGGAAAAAAGCTTTCTGAGAAACTGCTTTGTGTTCTGTTAATTTATCTCAAAGAGATACAGCTTTCCCCTCAAGAAACCTTTCGCTAAGACTGTTCTTGTGCTATTTTCAAGGTGATATTTGGAAGCCAGAAGAGGGCTATGGTGAAATAGAAAATATCTTCAGTTAAAATGTGGAAATAAGCTTTCTAAGAAACTGTTTGTGTTCTGTGAATTCATCTCACAAAGTTACAGATTTCCCCTCAAAAAGCCTTTCACTAAGACGGCTCTTGTGGAATTTTCAAAGTGATATTTGGAAGCCCATAGAAGGCTATGGTGAAAACGGAAATATCCTAAGATAAAAACTGAAAAGAAGCTTTCTGAGAAACTGCTTTGTGTTCTGTTAATTCACCTCACAGAGTTACATCTTTCCCCTCAAGAAGCCTTTCTCTAAGACTGTTCTTGTGGAATTTGCATAGTGATATTTGGAAGGCGATAGAGGGCTATGGTGAAAGAAGAAATATCTTCTGTTAAAAACTGGAAAGAAGCTTTCTGAGAAACTGCTTTGTGTTCTGTTAATTTATCTTATAGAGATAAACTTTCCCCTCAAGAAGCCTTTCTGTAAGGCTCTTCTTGTGTAATTTGCAAAGTGATATTTGGAAGCCCATAGAGGGCTATGGTGAAAAAGGAAATATCTTCAGTTACAAACTGGAAAGAAGATTTCTGAAAAACTGCTTTGTGATCTGTTAATTCATCTCACAGTGTTACAGCTTTCCCTCAAGACGCCTTTCGCGAAGACTGTTCTTGTGGAATTTGCAAACTGATAATTGGACGACCATAGAGGGCTATGGTGACAAAGAAAATATCCTCAGTTAAAAACTGGAAAGAAGCTTTCTGAGAAACTGCTTTGAGTTCTGTTAATTCACATCACGGAGATACAGCTTTCCCCTCAAGAAGCCTTTCGCTAAGACACTTCTTGTGGAATTTGCAAAGTGATATTTGGAAGCCATTAGAGGGCTATAGTGAAAAAGGAAATATCCTCAGTTAAAAAGTTGAAAGGAGATTTCTGAGAAACTGCTTTGTGTTTTGTTAATTCATCTCATAGAGTTACTGCTTTCCGCTCAAGAAGCCTTTCGCTAAGACTGTTCCTCTGGAATATGCAAAGTGTTATTTTGGAGCCCATAGGGGGCTACGGTGAAAAGGAAATATCTTCAGTTTAAAACTGGAAAGAAGATTTTTGAGAATCTGCTTTGTGTTCTTTAAATTCATCTCACAGAGTAACAGCTTTCCCCTCTAGAAGCCTTTCGTTAAGACTGTTCTTGTGGAATTTGCAATGTGATATATGGAAGCCCATAGAAGGCTATGGTGAAAAAGGAAATATCTTCCGTTAAAACTCTGAAGAAGCATTCTGTGAAACTGCCGTGTGTTCTGTTAATACATCTCACCGAGATACAGCTTTCCCCTCAAGAAGCCTTTCGCAAAGACTGTTCTTGTGTGATTTTCTAAGTGATATTTGGAAACCCATAGAGGCTTAAGGGGAAAAAGGAAATATCTTCGGTTGAAAACTGCAAAGAAGCTTTCTGAGAAACAGCTCTGTGTTCTGTTAATTCATTTCAGAGAGTTACAGCCTTCCGCTCCAGAAGCCTTTCGATAAGACTGCTCTTTTGGAATTTGCAAAGTGATATTTGGAAGCCCTTAGAGGGCTATGGTGAAAAAGGAAATATCTTCCGTTAAAAACTGGAAAGAAGCATTCTGAGACACTGCCGCGTGTTCTGTTAATAAGTCTAACCGAGTTACAGCATTCCCCTCAAGAAGTCTTTCGTTAAGACTGTTCTTGTGTGATTTGCAATGTGATATTTGGAAGCCCATAGAGGGCTACGGTGAAAAAGGAAATATCTTCAGTTAAAAACTGGAAAGAAGCTTTCTGAGAAACTGCTTTGTGTTCTGATAATTCATCTCACAGAATTACAGCTTTCCCTTCAAGAAGCCTTTCGATAAGACTGGTCTTGTGGGATTTGCAAAGTGATATTTGGAAGCCCAAATAGGACTATGGTGAAAAAGGAAATTTCTTCAGTTAAAAACTGGAAAGAACTTTCTCAGAAACTGCTTTGTGTTCTGTTAATTTAACTCTCTGAGTTACAGCTTTCCCCTCCAGAAGCCTTTCCCTAAGACTGTTCTTCTGGAATTTGCAAAGTGACATTTGTAAGCCCTTAGAGGGCTATGGTGAAAAAGGAAATATCCTACATAAAACCTGAAAAGAAGCTTTCTGAGAAACTGCTTTGTGTTCTGTTAATTCATCTCACAGCGTTACAGCTTTCACCTAAAGAAGCCATTCAATAAGACTGTTCTTGTGGAATTTGCAAAGTGATATTTGGAAGCCCATAGAGGGCTATGGTGAAAAAGGAAATATCCTACAATAAAAACCGAAAAGAAGCTTTCTGAGGAACTGCATTGTGTTCTATTAATTCATCGCACGGAGTTGTAGCATTCCCCTCAAGAAGCCGATCACTAAGATTGTTCTTGTGGAATTTGCAAGGTGATATCTAGAAGCCCATAGAGGGCTTTGGTGAGAAAGGAAATATCTTCCGTTAAAAACTGGAAAGAGACTTTCTGAGAAACTGCTTTGTGTTCTGTTAATTCATCTCACAGAGTTACAGCTTTCCCCTCAAGAAGGCTTTCGGTAAGACTGTTCTTGTGGAATTTGCAAAGTGATATTTGGAAGCCCAAAGAGGTCTACCGTGAAAAGGAAAATATCTTCTGTTAAAAACTGGAAAATAGCTTTCTGAGAAACTGCTTTGTGTTCTGTTAATTCATTTCACAGAGTTACAGCTTTCCCCTCCAAAAGCCTTTCGATAAGACTGCTCTTGTGGAATTTTCAGAGTGATAGTTGGAAGCCCTTAGAGGGCTATGGTGAAAAAGGAAATATCTTCAGTTAAAAACTCGAAGGAAGCTTTCTGAGAAACTGCTTTGTGTTCTGTTAATTCATCTCACATAGTTACAGCTTTCCCCTCAAGAAGCCTTTCACTACGACTGTTCTTGTGCAATTTGCAAATTGATATTTGGGAGCCGAAAGAGGGCTACGGTGAAAAAGGAAATATCTTCAGTTAAAATCTGGAAAAAAGCTTTCTGAGAAACTGCTTTGTGTTCTGTTAATTTATCTCAAAGAGATACAGCTTTCCCCTCAAGAAACCTTTCGCTAAGACTGTTCTTGTGCTATTTTCAAGGTGATATTTGGAAGCCAGAAGAGGGCTATGGTGAAATAGAAAATATCTTCAGTTAAAATGTGGAAATAAGCTTTCTAAGAAACTGTTTGTGTTCTGTGAATTCATCTCACAAAGTTACAGATTTCCCCTCAAAAAGCCTTTCACTAAGACGGCTCTTGTGGAATTTTCAAAGTGATATTTGGAAGCCCATAGAAGGCTATGGTGAAAACGGAAATATCCTAAGATAAAAACTGAAAAGAAGCTTTCTGAGAAACTGCTTTGTGTTCTGTTAATTCACCTCACAGAGTTACATCTTTCCCCTCAAGAAGCCTTTCTCTAAGACTGTTCTTGTGGAATTTGCATAGTGATATTTGGAAGGCGATAGAGGGCTATGGTGAAAGAAGAAATATCTTCTGTTAAAAACTGGAAAGAAGCTTTCTGAGAAACTGCTTTGTGTTCTGTTAATTTATCTTATAGAGATAAACTTTCCCCTCAAGAAGCCTTTCTGTAAGGCTCTTCTTGTGTAATTTGCAAAGTGATATTTGGAAGCCCATAGAGGGCTATGGTGAAAAAGGAAATATCTTCAGTTACAAACTGGAAAGAAGATTTCTGAAAAACTGCTTTGTGATCTGTTAATTCATCTCACAGTGTTACAGCTTTCCCTCAAGACGCCTTTCGCGAAGACTGTTCTTGTGGAATTTGCAAACTGATAATTGGACGACCATAGAGGGCTATGGTGACAAAGAAAATATCCTCAGTTAAAAACTGGAAAGAAGCTTTCTGAGAAACTGCTTTGAGTTCTGTTAATTCACATCACGGAGATACAGCTTTCCCCTCAAGAAGCCTTTCGCTAAGACACTTCTTGTGGAATTTGCAAAGTGATATTTGGAAGCCATTAGAGGGCTATAGTGAAAAAGGAAATATCCTCAGTTAAAAAGTTGAAAGGAGATTTCTGAGAAACTGCTTTGTGTTTTGTTAATTCATCTCATAGAGTTACTGCTTTCCGCTCAAGAAGCCTTTCGCTAAGACTGTTCCTCTGGAATATGCAAAGTGTTATTTTGGAGCCCATAGGGGGCTACGGTGAAAAGGAAATATCTTCAGTTTAAAACTGGAAAGAAGATTTTTGAGAATCTGCTTTGTGTTCTTTAAATTCATCTCACAGAGTAACAGCTTTCCCCTCTAGAAGCCTTTCGTTAAGACTGTTCTTGTGGAATTTGCAATGTGATATATGGAAGCCCATAGAAGGCTATGGTGAAAAAGGAAATATCTTCCGTTAAAACTCTGAAGAAGCATTCTGTGAAACTGCCGTGTGTTCTGTTAATACATCTCACCGAGATACAGCTTTCCCCTCAAGAAGCCTTTCGCAAAGACTGTTCTTGTGTGATTTTCTAAGTGATATTTGGAAACCCATAGAGGCTTAAGGGGAAAAAGGAAATATCTTCGGTTGAAAACTGCAAAGAAGCTTTCTGAGAAACAGCTCTGTGTTCTGTTAATTCATTTCAGAGAGTTACAGCCTTCCGCTCCAGAAGCCTTTCGATAAGACTGCTCTTTTGGAATTTGCAAAGTGATATTTGGAAGCCCTTAGAGGGCTATGGTGAAAAAGGAAATATCTTCCGTTAAAAACTGGAAAGAAGCATTCTGAGACACTGCCGCGTGTTCTGTTAATAAGTCTAACCGAGTTACAGCATTCCCCTCAAGAAGTCTTTCGTTAAGACTGTTCTTGTGTGATTTGCAATGTGATATTTGGAAGCCCATAGAGGGCTACGGTGAAAAAGGAAATATCTTCAGTTAAAAACTGGAAAGAAGCTTTCTGAGAAACTGCTTTGTGTTCTGATAATTCATCTCACAGAATTACAGCTTTCCCTTCAAGAAGCCTTTCGATAAGACTGGTCTTGTGGGATTTGCAAAGTGATATTTGGAAGCCCAAATAGGACTATGGTGAAAAAGGAAATTTCTTCAGTTAAAAACTGGAAAGAACTTTCTCAGAAACTGCTTTGTGTTCTGTTAATTTAACTCTCTGAGTTACAGCTTTCCCCTCCAGAAGCCTTTCCCTAAGACTGTTCTTCTGGAATTTGCAAAGTGACATTTGTAAGCCCTTAGAGGGCTATGGTGAAAAAGGAAATATCCTCCGTTAAAAACGGGAAAGAAGCTTTCTGAGACACTGCTTTGTTTTCTGTTAATTCATCTAACAGAGTTACAGCTTTCCCTTCAAGAATCCTTTTGCTAAGGCTGTTCTTGTGGAATTTACAAAATGATATTTGTAAGCCCTTAGAGGGCTATGTTGGAAAAGGAAATATCTTCCGTTAAAAACGTGAAAGAAGCTTTCTGAGAAACTGCTTTGTTTTCTGTTAATTCATCTAACAGAGTTACAGATTTCCCTTCACGAAGCCTTTCACTAAGGCTGTTCTTGGGTATTTACAAAGTGATATTTGGAGCCCATAGAGGGCTATGGTGAAAAAGGAAATATCTTCAGTTAAAAACTAGAAAGAAGCAGTCTGAGAAACTGCTTTGTTCTGTGTTAATTCATCTCACAGAGTTACAGCATTCCCCTGAAGAAGCCTTTTGCTAAGCCTGTTCTTTTGGAATTGGCAAGGTGATATTTGGAAGCCCATAGAGGGCTATGGTGAAAAAGGAATATCTTCAGTTAAAAACTGGAAAGAAGCTGTCTGAGAAACTGCTTTGTGTTCTGTTAATTCATCTCACAGAGTTACAGCTTTCCCCTCAAGAAGCCTTTCGGTAAGACTGTTCTTGTGGAATTTGCAAAGTGATATTTGGAAGCCCATAGAGGGCTATGGTGAAAAAGGAAATATCTTCCGTTAAAAACTGGAAAGAAGCTTTCTTTGAAACTACATTGTGTTCTGTTAATTCATCTCTCTGAGTTACTGCTTTCCCCTCAAGAAGCGTTTCGCTAAGACTCTTCTTGTGAAATTTGCAAAGTGATATTTGGAAGCCCATAGAGGGCTACGGTGAAAAAGGAAATATCCTAAGTTAAAAACTGGAAAGAAGCTGTCTGAGAAACTGCTTTGTGTTCTGTTAATTCATCTCACAGAGTTACAGCTTTCCCTTCAAGAAGCCTTTCGCTAAGGCTGTTCTTGGGGAATTGGCAAAGTGATATTTGGAAGCCCATAGAGGGCTATGGAGAGAATGGAAATATCTTCAGTTAAAAACTGGAAAGAAGCTTTCTGAGAGACTGCTTTGTGTTCTGTTAATTCATCTCACAGAGTTACAGCATTCCCCTCAAGAAGCCTTTCGCTAAGACTGTTCTTGTGGAATTTGGAAAGGGATATTTCGAAACCCATAGAGGGCTATTTTGAAAAAGGCAATATCTTCCTTTAATAACTGGAAAGAAGCTTTCTGAGAAACTGCTTTGTGTTCGGTTAATTCAACTCACAGAGTTACAGCTTTTCCTTCATGAGGCCTTTCGCTAAGGCTGTTCTTGTGGAATTTGCAAAGTGATATTTGGAAGACCATAGAGGGCTATATGGAAAAAGGAATTATCTTCAGTTAAAAACTGGAAAGAAGCTGTCTGAGAAACTGCTTTGTGTTCTGTTAATTCATCTCACAGAATTACAGCTTTCCCTTCAACAATCCTTTTGCTAAGTCTGTTCTTGTGGAATTTGCAAAGTGATATTTGGAAGCCATTGGCGGCTACGGAGAAAAAGGAAATATCTTCAGTTAAAAACTCGAAGGAAGCTTTCTGAGAAACTGCTTTCTGTTCTGTTAATTCACCTCACAGAGTTACTGCTTTCCCTTCAAGAAGCCTTTCACTAAGGCTGTTATTATGGAATTTGCAAAGTGATATTTGTAAGTCCTTAGAGGGCGATGATGAAAAAGAAATATCTTCCGTTAAAAACCGGAAAAAAGCTTTCTAGAAATTGCTTTGTGTTCTCTTAATTCATCTCACTGAATTACAGCATTCCCCTCAAGAAGCCTTTCGCTAAGACTGTTCTTGTGGAATTTGCAAAGTGATATTCAGAAGCCCATAGAGGGCTATGGTGAAAAAGAAAATATCTTCCGTTAAAAACAGGAAAGATTTTTTCTGAGTTACAGCTTTCCCTTCAAGAAGCCTTTTGCTAAGGCTGTTCTTGTGGAATTTGCAAAGTGATAATTGGAAGCCCATAGAGGGCTATGGTGAAAAAGGAAATATCTTCCGTTAAAACCTGGAAAGAAGCTTTCCGAGAAACTGCTTTGTGTTCTCTTAATTCATCTCACAGATTTACAGCTATCCCCTCAAGAAGCCTTTCGCTAAGACTGTTCTTGCGGAATTTGCAAAGTGATATTTGTAAGCCCATAGAGGGCTACGGTGAAAAAGGAAATATCTTCCGTTAAAAACGGGAAAGAAGCTTTCTGAGCAACTACTTTGTGTTCTGTTAATTCATGTCGCCGAGTTACAGCTTTCCCCTCAACAAGCCTTTTGCTAAGACTGTTTTTGTGGAATTGGCAAAGTGATATTTGGAAGCCCTTAGATGGCTATGGTGTAAAAGGAAATATCTTCCGTTAAAAATTGGAAAGAAACTTTCTGAGAAACTGTTTCGTGTTCTGTTAATTCATCTCACAGAGTTACTGCTTTCCCCTCATGAAGCCTTTCGCTAAGACTGTTCTTGTGGAATTTGCAAAGTGATCTTTGGAAGCCCATAGAGGGCGATGGTGAAAATGGAATTATCTTCCGTTAAAAACTGGGAAGAAGCTATCTGAGAAACTGCTTTGTGTTCTTTAATTCATCTCACAGAGTTACAGCTTTCCCCTCCAGAAGCCTTTCGATAAGACTGCTCTTGTGTAATTTGCAAAGTGATATTTGGAAGCCCATAGAGGGCTATGGTGAAAAAGGGAATATCTTCAGTTAAAAACTGGAAAGTAGCTTTCAGAGAAACAGCGTTGTTTTCCGTTAATTCATCAGACAGTGTTACAGCTCTCCCCTCAAGAAGCCTTTCGCTAAGACTGTTCTTCTGTAATTTGCAAAGTGATATTTGGAAGGCCATAGAGGGCTATGGTGAAAAGGAAATATCTTCCGTTAAAAACGGCAAAGAGGCTTTCTGAGAAACTGCTCTGTGTTCTGCTAATTCGTCTAACACAGTTACAGCTTTCCCACCAAGAAGCCTTTCCCTAAGACAGTTCTTTTGGAATGTGCAATGTGTTATTTGGAAGTCCATGCAGGGCTATGGTGAAAAATGAAATATCTTCAGTTAAAAACTGGAAGGAAGCTTTCTGAGAAACTGCTTTGTGTTCTGTTAATTCATCTCACAGAGTTACAGCTTGCCCCTCAAGAAGCCTCTCCCTAAGACTGTTCTTGTGGAATTTTCAAAGTGATATTTGAAAGCCCTTAGAGGGCTATAGTGAAAAAGGAAATATCCTACATAAAACCTGAAAAGAAGCTTTCTGAGAAACTGCTTTGTGTTCTGTTAATTCATCTCACAGAGTTACTGCTTTCCCCTCATGAAGCCTTTCACTAAGACTGTTCTTGTGGAATTTGCAAAGTGATATTTGGAAGCCCATAGAGGGCGATGGTGAAAATGGAATTATCTTCCGTTAAAAACTGGGAAGAAGCTTTCTGAGAAACTGCTTTGTGTTCTTTAATTCATCTCACAGAGTTACAGCTTTCCCCTCCAGAAGCCTTTCGATAAGACTGTTCTTGTGTAATTTGCAAAGTGATATTTGGAAGCCCATAGAGGGCTATGGTGAAAAAGGGAATATCTTCAGTTAAAAACTGGAAAGTAGCTTTCAGAGAAACAGCGTTGTTTTCCGTTAATTCATCAGACAGTGTTACAGCTCTCCCCTCTAGAAGCCTTTCGCTAAGACTGTTCTTCTGTAATTTGCAAAGTGATATTTGGAAGCCCATAGAGGGCTATGGTGAAAAGGAAATATCTTCCGTTAAAAACGGCAAAGAGGCTTTCTGAGAAACTGCTCTGTGTTCTGCTAATTCGTCTAACACAGTTACAGCTTTCCCACCAAGAAGCCTTTCCCTAAGACAGTTCTTTTGGAATGTGCAATGTGTTATTTGGAAGTCCATGCAGGGCTATGGTGAAAAATGAAATATCTTCAGTTAAAAACTGGAAGGAAGCTTTCTGAGAAACTGCTTTGTGTTCTGTTAATTCATCTCACAGAGTTACAGCTTTCCCCTCAAGAAGCCTCTCCCTAAGACTGTTCTTGTGGAATTTTCAAAGTGATATTTGAAAGCCCTTAGAGGGCTATAGTGAAAAAGGAAATATCCTATATAAAACCTGAAAAGAAGCTTTCTGAGAAACTGCTTTGTGTTCTGTTAATTCATCTCACAGAGTTACAGCTTTCACCTAAAGAAGCCAGTCAATAAGACTGTTCTTGTGGAATTTGCAAAGTGATATTTGGAAGCATATAGAGGGCTATGGTGATAAAGGAAATATCCTACAATAAAAACCAAAAGAAGCTTTCTGAGAAACTGCATTGTGTTCTATTAATTCATCGCACGGAGTTGTAGCATTCCCTTCAAGAAGCCGATCACTAAGATTGTTCTTGTGGAAATTGCAAGGTGATATCTAGAAGCCCATAGAGGGCTTTGGTGAGAAAGGAAATATCTTCCGTTAAAAACTGGAAAGAGACTTTCTGAGAAACTGCTTTGTGTTCTGTTAATTCATCTCACAGAGTTACAGCTTTCCCCTCAAGAAGGCTTTCGGTAAGACTGTTCTTGTGGAATTTGCAAAGTGATATTTGGAAGTCCAAAGAGGTCTACCGTGAAAAGGAAAATATCTTCCGTTAAAAACTGGAAAAAAGCTTTCTGAGAAACTGCTTTGTGTTCTGTTAATTCATTTCACAGAGTTACAGCTTTCCCCTCCAAAAGCCTTTCGATAAGACTGCTCTTGTGGAATTTTCAGAGTGATATTTGGAAGCCCTTAGACGACTATGGTGAAAAAGGAAATATCTTCAGTTAAAACCTCGAAGGAAGCTTTCTGAGAAACTGCTTTGTGTTCTGTTAATTCATCTCACAGAGTTACAGCTTTCCCCTCAAGAAGGCTTTCGGTAAGACTGTTCTTGTGGAATTTGCAAAGTGATATTTGGAAGCCCTTAGAAGGCTATGGTGAAAAAGGAAATATCTTAGGTTAAAAACTCGAAGGAAGCTTTCTGAGAAACTGCTTTGTGTTCTGTTAATTCATCTCACATAGTTACAGCTTTCCCCTCAAGAAGACTTTCACTACGACTGTTCTTGTGCAATTTGCAAATTGATATTTGGGAGCCGAAAGAGGGCTACGGTGAAAAAGGAAATATCTTAAGTTAAAATCTGGAAAAAAGCTTTCTGAGAAACTGCTTTGTGTTCTGTTAATTTATCTCAAAGAGATACAGCTTTCCCCTCAAGAAACCTTTCGCTAAGACTGTTCTTGTGCTATTTTCAAGGTGATATTTGGAAGCCAGAAGAGGGCTATGGTGAAATAGAAAATATCTTCAGTTAAAATGTGGAAATAAGCTTTCTAAGAAACTGTTTGTGTTCTGTGAATTCATCTCACAAAGTTACAGATTTCCCCTCAAAAAGCCTTTCACTAAGACGGCTCTTGTGGAATTTTCAAAGTGATATTTGGAAGCCCATAGAAGGCTATGGTGAAAACGGAAATATCCTAAGATAAAAACTGAAAAGAAGCTTTCTGAGAAACTGCTTTGTGTTCTGTTAATTCACCTCACAGAGTTACATCTTTCCCCTCAAGAAGCCTTTCTGTAAGACTGTTCTTGTGGAATTTGCATAGTGATATTTGGAAGGCGATAGAGGGCTATGGTGAAAGAAGAAATATCTTCTGTTAAAAACTGGAAAGAAGCTTTCTGAGAAACTGCTTTGTGTTCTGTTAATTTATCTTATAGAGATAAACTTTCCCCTCAAGAATCCTTTCTGTAAGGCTCTTCTTGTGTAATTTGCAAAGTGATATTTGGAAGCCCATAGAGGGCTATGGTGAAAAAGGAAATATCTTCAGTTACAAACTGGAAAGAAGATTTCTGAGAAACTGCTTTGTGATCTGTTAATTCATCTCACAGTGTTACAGCTTTCTCTCAAGACGCCTTTCGCGAAGACTGTTCTTGTGGAATTTGCAAACTGATAATTGGACGACCATAGAGGGCTATGGTGACAAAGAAAATATCCTCAGTTAAAAACTGGAAAGAAGCTTTCTGAGAAACTGCTTTGAGTTCTGTTAATTCACATCACAGAGATACAGCTTTCCCCTCAAGAAGCCTTTCGCTAAGACACTTCTTGTGGAATTTGCAAAGTGATATTTGGAAGCCATTAGAGGGCTATAGTGAAAAAGGAAATATCCTCAGTTAAAAAGTTGAAAGGAGATTTCTGAGAAACTGCTTTGTGTTTTGTTAATTCATCTCATAGAGTTACTGCTTTCCGCTCAAGAAGCCTTTCGCTAAGACTGTTCCTCTGGAATATGCAAAGTGTTATTTTGGAGCCCATAGGGGGCTACGGTGAAAAGGAAATATCTTCAGTTTAAAACTGGAAAGAAGATTTTTGAGAATCTGCTTTGTGTTCTTTAAATTCATCTCACAGAGTAACAGCTTTCCCCTCTAGAAGCCTTTCGTTAAGACTGTTCTTGTGGAATTTGCAATGTGATATATGGAAGCCCATAGAAGGCTATGGTGAAAAAGGAAATATCTTCCGTTAAAACTCTGAAGAAGCATTCTGTGAAACTGCCGTGTGTTCTGTTAATACATCTCACCGAGATACAGCTTTCCCCTCAAGAAGCCTTTCGCAAAGACTGTTCTTGTGTGATTTTCTAAGTGATATTTGGAAACCCATAGAGGCTTAAGGGGAAAAAGGAAATATCTTCGGTTGAAAACTGCAAAGAAGCTTTCTGAGAAACAGCTCTGTGTTCTGTTAATTCATTTCAGAGAGTTACCGCCTTCCGCTCCAGAAGCCTTTCGATAAGACTGCTCTTTTGAAATTTGCAAAGTGATATTTGGAAGCCCTTAGAGGGCTATGGTGAAAAAGGAAATATCTTCCGTTAAAAACTGGAAAGAAGCATTCTGAGATACTGCCGTGTGTTCTGTTAATAAGTCTAACCGAGTTACAGCATTCCCCTCAAGAAGTCTTTCGTTAAGACTGTTCTTGTGTGATTTGCAATGTGATATTTGGAAGCCCATAGAGGGCTACGGTGAAAAAGGAAATATCTTCAGTTAAAAACTGGAAAGAAGCTTTCTGAGAAACTGCTTTGTGTTCTGTTAATTCATTCCACAGAGTTACAGCTTTCCCCTCCAAAAGCCTTTCGATAAGACTGCTCTTGTGGAATTTTCAGAGTGATATTTGGAAGCCCTTAGAGGGCTATGGTGAAAAAGGAAATATCTTCAGTTAAAAACTCGAAGGAAGCTTTCTGAGAAACTGCTTTGTGTTCTGTTAATTCATCTCACATAGTTACAGCTTTCCCCTCAAGAAGCCTTTCACTACGACTGTTCTTGTGCAATTTGCAAATTGATATTTGGGAGCCGAAAGAGGGCTACGGTGAAAAAGGAAATATCTTAAGTTAAAATCTGGAAAAAAGCTTTCTGAGAAACTGCTTTGTGTTCTGTTAATTTATCTCAAAGAGATACAGCTTTCCCCTCAAGAAACCTTTCGCTAAGACTGTTCTTGTGCTATTTTCAAGGTGATATTTGGAAGCCAGAAGAGGGCTATGGTGAAATAGAAAATATCTTCAGTTAAAATGTGGAAATAAGCTTTCTAAGAAACTGTTTGTGTTCTGTGAATTCATCTCACAAAGTTACAGATTTCCCCTCAAAAAGCCTTTCACTAAGACGGCTCTTGTGGAATTTTCAAAGTGATATTTGGTAGCCCGTAGAAGGCTATGGTGAAAACGGAAATATCCTAAGATAAAAACTGAAAAGAAGCTTTCTGAGAAACTGCTTTGTGTTCTGTTAATTCACCTCACAGAGTTACATCTTTCCCCTCAAGAAGCCTTTCTCTAAGACTGTTCTTGTGGAATTTGCATAGTGATATTTGGAAGGCGATAGAGGGCTATGGTGAAAGAAGAAATATCTTCTGTTAAAAACTGGAAAGAAGCTTTCTGAGAAACTGCTTTGTGTTCTGTTAATTTATCTTATAGAGTTAAACTTTCCCCTCAAGAAGCCTTTCTGTAAGGCTCTTCTTGTGTAATTTGCAAAGTGATATTTGGAAGCCCGTAGAGGGCTATGGTGAAAAAGGAAATATCTTCAGTTACAAACTGGAAAGAAGATTTCTGAAAAACTGCTTTGTGATCTGTTAATTCATCTCACAGTGTTACAGCTTTCCCTCAAGACGCCTTTCGCGAAGACTGTTCTTGTGGAATTTGCAAACTGATAATTGGACGACCATAGAGGGCTATGGTGACAAAGAAAATATCCTCAGTTAAAAACTGGAAAGAAGCTTTCTGAGAAACTGCTTTGAGTTCTGTTAATTCACATCACGGAGATACAGCTTTCCCCTCAAGAAGCCTTTCGCTAAGACACTTCTTGTGGAATTTGCAAAGTGATATTTGGAAGCCATTAGAGGGCTATAGTGAAAAAGGAAATATCCTCAGTTAAAAAGTTGAAAGGAGATTTCTGAGAAACTGCTTTGTGTTTTGTTAATTCATCTCATAGAGTTACTGCTTTCCGCTCAAGAAGCCTTTCGCTAAGACTGTTCCTCTGGAATATGCAAAGTGTTATTTTGGAGCCCATAGGGGGCTACGGTGAAAAGGAAATATCTTCAGTTTAAAACTGGAAAGAAGATTTTTGAGAATCTGCTTTGTGTTCTTTAAATTCATCTCACAGAGTAACAGCTTTCCCCTCTAGAAGCCTTTCGTTAAGACTGTTCTTGTGGAATTTGCAATGTGATATATGGAAGCCCATAGAAGGCTATGGTGAAAAAGGAAATATCTTCCGTTAAAACTCTGAAGAAGCATTCTGTGAAACTGCCGTGTGTTCTGTTAATACATCTCACCGAGATACAGCTTTCCCCTCAAGAAGCCTTTCGCAAAGACTGTTCTTGTGTGATTTTCTAAGTGATATTTGGAAACCCATAGAGGCTTAAGGGGAAAAAGGAAATATCTTCGGTTGAAAACTGCAAAGAAGCTTTCTGAGAAACAGCTCTGTGTTCTGTTAATTCATTTCACAGAGTTACAGCCTTCCGCTCCAGAAGCCTTTCGATAAGACTGCTCTTTTGGAATTTGCAAAGTGATATTTGGAAGCCCTTAGAGGGCTATGGTGAAAAAGGAAATATCTTCCGTTAAAAACTGGAAAGAAGCATTCTGAGATACTGCCGTGTGTTCTGTTAATAAGTCTAACCGAGTTACAGCATTCCCCTCAAGAAGTCTTTCGTTAAGGCTGTTCTTGTGTGATTTGCAATGTGATATTTGGAAGCCCATAGAGGGCTACGGTGAAAAAGGACATATCTTCAGTTAAAAACAGGAAAGAAGCTTTCTGAGAAACTGCTTTGTGTTCTGTTAATTCATCTCACAGAGTTACAGCATTCCCTTCAAGAAGCCTTTCGCTAAGACTGTTCTTGTGGAATTTGCAAAGGGATATTTCGAAACCCATAGAGGGCTATTTTGAAAAAGGCAATGTCTTCCTTTAATAACTGGAAAGAAGCTTTCTGAGAAACTGCTTTGTGTTCGGTTAATTCAACTCACAGAGTTACAGCTTTTCCTTCATGAGGCCTTTCGCTAAGGCTGTTCTTGTGGAATTTGCAAAGTGATATTTGGAAGACCATAGAGGGCTATATGGAAAAAGGAATTATCTTCAGTTAAAAACTGGAAAGAAGCTGTCTGAGAAACTGCTTTGTGTTCTGTTAATTCATCTCACAGAGTTACAGCTTTCCCTTCAACAATCCTTTTGCTAAGTCTGTTCTTGTGGAATTTTCAAAGTGATATTTGGAAGCCATTGGCGGCTACGGAGAAAAAGGAAATATCTTCAGTTAAAAACTCGAAGGAAGCTTTCTGAGAAACTGCTTTCTGTTCTGTTAATTCACCTCACAGAGTTACTGCTTTCCCTTCAAGAAGCCTTTCACTAAGGCTGTTATTATGGAATTTGCAAAGTGATATTTGTAAGTCCTTAGAGGGCGATGATGAAAAAGGAAATATCTTCCGTTAAAAACCGGAAAGAAGCTTTCTAGAAATTGCTTTGTGTTCTCTTAATTCATCTCACTGAATTACAGCATTCCCCTCAAGAAGCCTTTCGCTAAGACTGTTCTTGTGGAATTTGCAAAGTGATATTCAGAAGCCCATAGAGGGCTATGGTGAAAAAGAAAATATCTTCCGTTAAAAACAGGAAAGATTTTTTCTGAGTTACAGCTTTCCCTTCAAGAAGCCTTTTGCTAAGGCTGTTCTTGTGGAAATGCAAAGTGATAATTGGAAGCCCATAGAAGGCTATGGTGAAAAAGGAAATATTTTCCGTTAAAACCTGGAAAGAAGCTTTCTGAGAAACTGCTTTGTGTTCTCTTAATTCATCTCACAGATTTACAGCTATCCCCTCAAGAAGCCTTTCGCTAAGACTGTTCTTGTGGAATTTGCAAAGTGATATTTGTAAGCCCATAGAGGGCTACGGTGAAAAAGGAAATATCTTCCGTTAAAAACGTCAAAGAAGCTTTCTGAGAAACTACTTTTTGTTCTGTTAATTCATGTCGCCGAGTTACAGCTTTCCCCTCAACAAGCCTTTTGCTAAGACTGTTTTTGTGGAATTGGCAAAGTGATATTTGGAAGCCCTTAGATGGCTATGGTGTAAAAGGAAATATCTTCTGTTAAAAATTGGAAAGAAACTTTCTGAGAAACTGTTTCGTGTTCTGTTAATTCATCTCACAGAGTTACTGCTTTCCCCTCATGAAGCCTTTCACTAAGACTGTTCTTGTGGAATTTGCAAAGTGATATTTGGAAGCCCATAGAGGGCGATGGTGAAAATGGAATTATCTTCCGTTAAAAACTGGGAAGAAGCTTTCTGAGAAACTGCTTTGTGTTCTTTAATTCATCTCACAGAGTTACAGCTTTCCCCTCAAGAAGACTTTCACTACGACTGTTCTTGTGTAATTTGCAAAGTGATATTTGGAAGCCCATAGAGGGCTATGGTGAAAAAGGGAATATCTTCAGTTAAAAACTGGAAAGTAGCTTTCAGAGAAACAGCGTTGTTTTCCGTTAATTCATCAGACAGTGTTACAGCTCTCCCCTCAAGAAGCCTTTCGCTAAGACTGTTCTTCTGTAATTTGCAAAGTGATATTTGGAAGCCCATAGAGGGCTATGGTGAAAAGGAAATATCTTCCGTTAAAAACGGCAAAGAGGCTTTCTGAGAAACTGCTCTGTGTTCTGCTAATTCGTCTAACACAGTTACAGCTTTCCCACCAAGAAGCCTTTCCCTAAGACAGTTCTTTTGGAATGTGCAATGTGTTATTTGGAAGTCCATGCAGGGCTATGGTGAAAAATGAAATATCTTCAGTTAAAAACTGGAAGGAAGCTTTCTGAGAAACTGCTTTGTGTTCTGTTAATTCATCTCACAGAGTTACAGCTTGCCCCTCAAGAAGCCTCTCCCTAAGACTGTTCTTGTGGAATTTTCAAAGTGATATTTGAAAGCCCTTAGAGGGCTATAGTGAAAAAGGAAATATCCTACATAAAACCTGAAAAGAAGCTTTCTGAGAAACTGCTTTGTGTTCTGTTAATTCATCTCACAGAGTTACTGCTTTCCCCTCATGAAGCCTTTCACTAAGACTGTTCTTGTGGAATTTGCAAAGTGATATTTGGAAGCCCATAGAGGGCGATGGTGAAAATGGAATTATCTTCCGTTAAAAACTGGGAAGAAGCTTTCTGAGAAACTGCTTTGTGTTCTTTAATTCATCTCACAGAGTTACAGCTTTCCCCTCCAGAAGCCTTTCGATAAGACTGTTCTTGTGTAATTTGCAAAGTGATATTTGGAAGCCCATAGAGGGCTATGGTGAAAAAGGGAATATCTTCAGTTAAAAACTGGAAAGTAGCTTTCAGAGAAACAGCGTTGTTTTCCGTTAATTCATCAGACAGTGTTACAGCTCTCCCCTCTAGAAGCCTTTCGCTAAGACTGTTCTTCTGTAATTTGCAAAGTGATATTTGGAAGCCCATAGAGGGCTATGGTGAAAAGGAAATATCTTCCGTTAAAAACGGCAAAGAGGCTTTCTGAGAAACTGCTCTGTGTTCTGCTAATTCGTCTAACACAGTTACAGCTTTCCCACCAAGAAGCCTTTCCCTAAGACAGTTCTTTTGGAATGTGCAATGTGTTATTTGGAAGTCCATGCAGGGCTATGGTGAAAAATGAAATATCTTCAGTTAAAAACTGGAAGGAAGCTTTCTGAGAAACTGCTTTGTGTTCTGTTAATTCATCTCACAGAGTTACAGCTTTCCCCTCAAGAAGCCTCTCCCTAAGACTGTTCTTGTGGAATTTTCAAAGTGATATTTGAAAGCCCTTAGAGGGCTATAGTGAAAAAGGAAATATCCTATATAAAACCTGAAAAGAAGCTTTCTGAGAAACTGCTTTGTGTTCTGTTAATTCATCTCACAGAGTTACAGCTTTCACCTAAAGAAGCCAGTCAATAAGACTGTTCTTGTGGAATTTGCAAAGTGATATTTGGAAGCATATAGAGGGCTATGGTGATAAAGGAAATATCCTACAATAAAAACCAAAAGAAGCTTTCTGAGAAACTGCATTGTGTTCTATTAATTCATCGCACGGAGTTGTAGCATTCCCTTCAAGAAGCCGATCACTAAGATTGTTCTTGTGGAAATTGCAAGGTGATATCTAGAAGCCCATAGAGGGCTTTGGTGAGAAAGGAAATATCTTCCGTTAAAAACTGGAAAGAGACTTTCTGAGAAACTGCTTTGTGTTCTGTTAATTCATCTCACAGAGTTACAGCTTTCCCCTCAAGAAGGCTTTCGGTAAGACTGTTCTTGTGGAATTTGCAAAGTGATATTTGGAAGTCCAAAGAGGTCTACCGTGAAAAGGAAAATATCTTCCGTTAAAAACTGGAAAAAAGCTTTCTGAGAAACTGCTTTGTGTTCTGTTAATTCATTTCACAGAGTTACAGCTTTCCCCTCCAAAAGCCTTTCGATAAGACTGCTCTTGTGGAATTTTCAGAGTGATATTTGGAAGCCCTTAGACGACTATGGTGAAAAAGGAAATATCTTCAGTTAAAACCTCGAAGGAAGCTTTCTGAGAAACTGCTTTGTGTTCTGTTAATTCATCTCACAGAGTTACAGCTTTCCCCTCAAGAAGGCTTTCGGTAAGACTGTTCTTGTGGAATTTGCAAAGTGATATTTGGAAGCCCTTAGAAGGCTATGGTGAAAAAGGAAATATCTTAGGTTAAAAACTCGAAGGAAGCTTTCTGAGAAACTGCTTTGTGTTCTGTTAATTCATCTCACATAGTTACAGCTTTCCCCTCAAGAAGACTTTCACTACGACTGTTCTTGTGCAATTTGCAAATTGATATTTGGGAGCCGAAAGAGGGCTACGGTGAAAAAGGAAATATCTTAAGTTAAAATCTGGAAAAAAGCTTTCTGAGAAACTGCTTTGTGTTCTGTTAATTTATCTCAAAGAGATACAGCTTTCCCCTCAAGAAACCTTTCGCTAAGACTGTTCTTGTGCTATTTTCAAGGTGATATTTGGAAGCCAGAAGAGGGCTATGGTGAAATAGAAAATATCTTCAGTTAAAATGTGGAAATAAGCTTTCTAAGAAACTGTTTGTGTTCTGTGAATTCATCTCACAAAGTTACAGATTTCCCCTCAAAAAGCCTTTCACTAAGACGGCTCTTGTGGAATTTTCAAAGTGATATTTGGAAGCCCGTAGAAGGCTATGGTGAAAACGGAAATATCCTAAGATAAAAACTGAAAAGAAGCTTTCTGAGAAACTGCTTTGTGTTCTGTTAATTCACCTCACAGAGTTACATCTTTCCCCTCAAGAAGCCTTTCTCTAAGACTGTTCTTGTGGAATTTGCATAGTGATATTTGGAAGGCGATAGAGGGCTATGGTGAAAGAAGAAATATCTTCTGTTAAAAACTGGAAAGAAGCTTTCTGAGAAACTGCTTTGTGTTCTGTTAATTTATCTTATAGAGTTAAACTTTCCCCTCAAGAAGCCTTTCTGTAAGGCTCTTCTTGTGTAATTTGCAAAGTGATATTTGGAAGCCCATAGAGGGCTATGGTGAAAAAGGAAATATCTTCAGTTACAAACTGGAAAGAAGATTTCTGAAAAACTGCTTTGTGATCTGTTAATTCATCTCACAGTGTTACAGCTTTCCCTCAAGACGCCTTTCGCGAAGACTGTTCTTGTGGAATTTGCAAACTGATAATTGGACGACCATAGAGGGCTATGGTGACAAAGAAAATATCCTCAGTTAAAAACTGGAAAGAAGCTTTCTGAGAAACTGCTTTGAGTTCTGTTAATTCACATCACGGAGATACAGCTTTCCCCTCAAGAAGCCTTTCGCTAAGACACTTCTTGTGGAATTTGCAAAGTGATATTTGGAAGCCATTAGAGGGCTATAGTGAAAAAGGAAATATCCTCAGTTAAAAAGTTGAAAGGAGATTTCTGAGAAACTGCTTTGTGTTTTGTTAATTCATCTCATAGAGTTACTGCTTTCCGCTCAAGAAGCCTTTCGCTAAGACTGTTCCTCTGGAATATGCAAAGTGTTATTTTGGAGCCCATAGGGGGCTACGGTGAAAAGGAAATATCTTCAGTTTAAAACTGGAAAGAAGATTTTTGAGAATCTGCTTTGTGTTCTTTAAATTCATCTCACAGAGTAACAGCTTTCCCCTCTAGAAGCCTTTCGTTAAGACTGTTCTTGTGGAATTTGCAATGTGATATATGGAAGCCCATAGAAGGCTATGGTGAAAAAGGAAATATCTTCCGTTAAAACTCTGAAGAAGCATTCTGTGAAACTGCCGTGTGTTCTGTTAATACATCTCACCGAGATACAGCTTTCCCCTCAAGAAGCCTTTCGCAAAGACTGTTCTTGTGTGATTTTCTAAGTGATATTTGGAAACCCATAGAGGCTTAAGGGGAAAAAGGAAATATCTTCGGTTGAAAACTGCAAAGAAGCTTTCTGAGAAACAGCTCTGTGTTCTGTTAATTCATTTCACAGAGTTACAGCCTTCCGCTCCAGAAGCCTTTCGATAAGACTGCTCTTTTGGAATTTGCAAAGTGATATTTGGAAGCCCTTAGAGGGCTATGGTGAAAAAGGAAATATCTTCCGTTAAAAACTGGAAAGAAGCATTCTGAGATACTGCCGTGTGTTCTGTTAATAAGTCTAACCGAGTTACAGCATTCCCCTCAAGAAGTCTTTCGTTAAGACTGTTCTTGTGTGATTTGCAATGTGATATTTGGAAGCCCATAGAGGGCTACGGTGAAAAAGGAAATAGCTTCAGTTAAAAACTGGAAAGAAGCTTTCTGAGAAACTGCTTTGTGTTCTGTTAATTCATCTCACAGAGTTAAAACTTTCCCCTCCAGAAGCCTTTTGCTAAGACTGTTCTTGTGGAATTTGCAAAATGATGTTTGGAAGCCCAAAGAGAGCTATGGTGAAAAAGAAAATATCCTAAGATAAAAACTGAAAAGAAGCTTTCTGAGGAACTGCTTTGTGTTCTCTTATTTCGTATCCCAGAGTTACAAATTTTCCCTCAAGAAGCCATTCGCTAAGACTGTTCTTGTGCAATTTGCAAAGTGATATTTGGAGCCCATAGATGGCTTCGGTGAAAAAGGAAATATCTTCAGTTAAAAACTGGAAAGAAGATTTCTGAGAAACTGCTTTGTGGTCTGATAATTCATCTCACAGAATTACAGCTTTCCCTTCAAGAAGCCTTTCGATAAGACTGGTCTTGTGGGATTTGCAAAGTGATATTTGGAAGCCCAAATAGGACTATGGTGAAAAAGGAAATTTCTTCAGTTAAAAACTGGAAAGAACTTTCTCAGAAACTGCTTTGTGTTCTGTTAATTTAACTCACTGAGTTACAGCTTTCCCCTCCAGAAGCCTTTCCCTAAGACTGTTCTTCTGGAATTTGCAAAGTGATATTTGTAAGCCCTTAGAGGGCTATGGTGAAAAAGGAAATATCCTCCGTTAAAAACGGGAAAGAAGCTTTCTGAGACACTGCTTTGTTTTCTGTTAATTCATCTAACAGAGTTACAGCTTTCCCTTCAAGAATCCTTTTGCTAAGGCTGTTCTTGTGGAATTTACAAAATGATATTTGTAAGCCCTTAGAGGGCTATGTTGGAAAAGGAAATATCTTCCGTTAAAAACGTGAAAGAAGCTTTCTGAGAAACTGCTTTGTTTTCTGTTAATTCATCTAACAGAGTTACAGATTTCCCTTCACGAAGCCTTTCACTAAGGCTGTTCTTGGGGTATTTACAAAGTGATATTTGGAGCCCATAGAGGGCTATGGTGAAAAAGGAAATATCTTCAGTTAAAAAGTAGGAAGAAGCAGTCTGAGAAACTGCTTTGTTCTGTGTTAATTCATCTCACAGAGTTACAGCATTCCCCTGAAGAAGCCTTTTGCTAAGCCTGTTCTTTTGGAATTGGCAAGGTGATATTTGGAAGCCCATAGAGGGCTATGGTGAAAAAGGAATATCTTCAGTTAAAAACTGGAAAGAAGCTGTCTGAGAAACTGCTTTGTGTTCTGTTAATTCATCTCACAGAGTTACAGCTTTCCCCTCAAGAAGCCTTTCGGTAAGACTGTTCTTGTGGAATTTGCAAAGTGATATTTGGAAGCCCATAGAGGGCTATGGTGAAAAAGGAAATATCTTCCGTTAAAAACTGGAAAGAAGCTTTCTATGAAACTACATTGTGTTCTGTTAATTCATCTCACAGAGTTACTGCTTTCCCCTCAAGAAGCGTTTCGCTAAGACTCTTCTTGTGAAATTTGCAAAGTGATATTTGGAAGCCCATAGAGGGCTACGGTGAAAAAGGAAATATCCTAAGTTAAAAACTGGAAAGAAGCTGTCTGAGAAACTGCTTTGTGTTCTGTTAATTCATGTCACAGAGTTACAGCTTTCCCTTCAAGAAGCCTTTCGCTAAGGCTGTTCTTGGGGAATTGGCAAAGTGATATTTGGAAGCCCATAGAGGGCTATGGAGATAATGGAAATATCTTCAGTTAAAAACTGGAAAGAAGCTTTCTGAGAGACTGCTTTGTGTTCTGTTAATTCATCTCACAGAGTTACAGCATTCCCCTCAAGAAGCCTTTCGGTAAGACTGTTCTTGTGGAATTTGCAAAGTGATATTTGGAAGCCCATAGAGGGCTATGGTGAAAAAGGAAATATCTTCCGTTAAAAACTGGAAAGAAGCTTTCTTTGAAACTACATTGTGTTCTGTTAATTCATCTCACAGAGTTACAGATTTCCCCTCAAAAAGCCTTTCGCTAAGACTGTTCTTGTGGAATTTGCAAAGAGATATTTGGAACCCCTAGAGGGCTATGGTGAAAAAGGAAATATCTACCGTTAAAAACTGGAAAGAAACTTTCTGAGAAACTGCTTTGAGTTCTGTTAATTCATCTCTCTGAGTTACTGCTTTCCCCTCAAGAAGCGTTTCGCTAAGACTCTTCTTGTGAGATTTGCAAAGTGATATTTGGAAGCCCATAGAGTGCTACGGTGAAAAAGGAAATATCCTAAGTTAAAAACTGGAAAGAAGCTGTCTGAGAAACTGCTTTGTGTTCTGTTAATTCATGTCACAGAGTTACAGCATTCCCCTCAAGAAGCCTTTCGCTAAGACTGTTCTTGTGGAATTTGCAAAGGGATATTTCGAAACCCATAGAGGGCTATTTTGAAAAAGGCAATATCTTCCTTTAATAACTGGAAAGAAGCTTTCTGAGAAACTGCTTTGTGTTCGGTTAATTCAACTCACAGAGTTACAGCTTTTCCTTCATGAGGCCTTTCGCTAAGGCTGTTCTTGTGGAATTTGCAAAGTGATATTTGGAAGACCATAGAGGGCTATATGGAAAAAGGAATTATCTTCAGTTAAAAACTGGAAAGAAGCTGTCTGAGAAACTGCTTTGTGTTCTGTTAATTCATCTCACAGAGTTACAGCTTTCCCTTCAACAATCCTTTTGCTAAGTCTGTTCTTGTGGAATTTGCAAAGTGATATTTGGAAGCCATTGGCGGCTACGGAGAAAAAGGAAGTATCTTCAGTTAAAAACTCGAAGGAAGCTTTCTGAGAAACTGCTTTCTGCTCTGTTAATTCACCTCACAGAGTTACTGCTTTCCCTTCAAGAAGCCTTTCACTAAGGCTGTTATTATGGAATTTGCAAAGTGATATTTGTAAGTCCTTAGAGGGCGATGATGAAAAAGGAAATATCTTCCGTTAAAAACCAGAAAGAAGCTTTCTAGAAATTGCTTTGTGTTCTCTTAATTCATCTCACTGAATTGCAGCATTCCCCTCAAGAAGCCTTTCGCTAAGACTGTTCTTGTGGAATTTGCAAAGTGATATTCAGAAGCCCATAGAGGGCTATGGTGAAAAATAAAATATCTTCCGTTAAAAACAGGAAAGATTTTTTCTGAGTCACAGCTTTCCCTTCAAGAAGCCTTTTGCTAAGGCTGTTCCTGTGGAATTTGCAAAGTGATAATTGGAAGCCCATAGAGGGCTATGGTGAAAAAGGAAATATCTTCCGTTAAAACCTGGAAAGAAGCTTTCTGAGAAACTGCTGTGTTCTCTTAATTCATCTCACAAATTTACAGCTATCCCCTCAAGAAGCCTTTCGCTAAGACTGTTCTTGTGGAATTTGCAAAGTTATAGTTGGAAGCCCATAGAGGGCTACGGTGAAAAAGGAAATATCTTCCGTTAAAAACGGGAAAGAAGCTTTCTGAGAAACTACTTTGTGTTCTGTTAATTCATGTCGCCGAGTTACAGCTTTCCCCTCAACAAGCCTTTTGCTAAGACTGTTTTTGTGCAATTGGCAAAGTGATATTTGGAAGCCCTTAGATGGCTATGGTGTAAAAGGAAATATCTTCCGTTAAAAATTGGAAAGAAACTTTCTGAGAAACTGTTTCGTGTTCTGTTAATTCATCTCACAGAGTTACTGCTTTCCCCTCATGAAGCCTTTCGCTAAGACTGTTCTTGTGGGATTTGCAAAGTGATATTTGGAAGCCCATAGAGGGCGATGGTGAAAATGGAATTATCTTCCGTTAAAAACTGGGAAGAAGCTTTCTGAGAAACTGCTTTGTGTTCTTTAATTCATCTCACAGAGTTACAGCTTTCCCCTCCAGAAGCCTTTCGGTAAGACTGTTCTTGTGGAATTTGCAAAGTGATATTTGGAAGCCCATAGAGGGCTATGGTGAAAAAGGGGATATCTTCAGTTAAAAACTGGAAAGTAGGTTTCAGAGAAACAGCGCTGTTTTCCGTTAATTCATCAGACAGTGTTACAGCTCTCCCCTCAAGAAGCCTTTCGCTAAGACTGTTCTTCTGTAATTTGCAAAGTGTTATTTGGAAGCCCATAGAGGGCTATGGTGAAAAGGAAATATCTTCCTTTAAAAACGGGAAAGAGGCTTTCTGAGAAACTGCTCTGTGTTCTGTTAATTCGTCTCACACAGTTACAGCTTTCACACCAAGAAGCCT
Source organism: Chlorocebus sabaeus (assembly GCF_047675955.1). Lineage (NCBI taxonomy): Eukaryota > Metazoa > Chordata > Mammalia > Primates > Cercopithecidae > Chlorocebus > Chlorocebus sabaeus. Next base: position 326,378 of record NW_027327505.1, read on the forward strand.
TTCCCTAAGACAGTTCTTTTGGAATGTGCAATGTGTTATTTGGCAGTCCATGCAGGGCTATGGTGAAAAATGAAATATCTTCAGTTAAAAACTGGAAGGAAGCTTTCTGAGAACCTGCTTTGTGTTCTGTTAATTCATCTCACATAGTTACAGCTTTCCCCTCAAGAAGCCTCTCCCTAAGACTGTTCTTGTGGAATTTTCAAAGTGATATTTGAAAGCCCTTAGAGGGCTATGGTGAAAAAGGAAATATCCTACATAAAACCTGAAAAGAAGCTTTCTGAGAAACTGCTTTGTGTTCTGTTAATTCATCTCACAGAGTTACAGCTTTCACGTAAAGCAGCCATTCAATAAGACTGTTCTTGTGGAATTTGCAAAGTCATATTTGGAAGCCCATAGAGGTCTATGGTGAAAAAGGAAATATCCTACAATAAAAACCGAAAAGAAGCTTTCTGAGAAACTGCATTGTGTTCTATTAATTCATCGCACGGAGTTATAGCATTCCCCTCAAGAAGCCGATCACTAAGATTGTTCTTGTGGAATTTGCAAGGTGATATCTAGAAGCCCATAGAGGGCTTTGGTGAGAAAGGAAATATCTTCCGTTAAAAACTGGAAAGCGACTTTCTGAGAAACTGCTTTGTGTTCTGTTAATTCATCTCACAGAGTTACAGCTTTCACCTAAAGAAACCATTCAATAAGACTGTTCTTGTGGAATTTGCAAAGTGATATTTGGAAGCATATAGAGGGCTATGGTGAAAAAGGAAATATCCTACAATAAAAACCAAAAGAAGCTTTCTGAGAAACTGCATTGTGTTCTATTAATTCATCGCACGGAGTTGTAGCATTCCCCTCAAGAAGCCGATCACTAAGATTGTTCTTGTGGAATTTGCAAGGTGATATCTAGAAGCCCATAGAGGGCTTTGGTGAGAAAGGAAATATCTTCCGTTAAAAACTGGAAAGAGACTTTCTGAGAAACTGCTTTGTGTTCTGTTAATTCATCTCACAGAGTTACAGCTTTCCCCTCAAGAAGGCTTTCGGTAAGACTGTTCTTGTGGAATTTGCAAAGTGATATTTGGAAGCCCAAAGAGGTCTACCGTGAAAAGGAAAATATCTTCCGTTAAAAACTGGAAAAAAGCTTTCTGAGAAACTGCTTTGTGTTCTGTTAATTCATTTCACAGAGTTACAGCTTTCCCCTCCAAAAGCCTTTCGACAAGACTGCTCTTGTGGAATTTTCAGAGTGATATTTGGAAGCCCTTAGAGGGCTATGGTGAAAAAGGAAATATCTTCAGTTAAAAACTCGAAGGAAGCTTTCTGAGAAACTGCTTTGTGTTCTGTTAATTCATCTCACATAGTTACAGCTTTCCCCTCAAGAAGCCTTTCACTACGACTGTACTTGTGCAATTTGCAAATTGATATTTGGGAGCCGAAAGAGGGCTACGGTGAAAAAGGAAATATCTTAAGTTAAAATCTGGAAAAAATCTTTCTGAGAAACTGCTTTGTGTTCTGTTAATTTATCTCAAAGAGATACAGCTTTCCCCTCAAGAAACCTTTCGCTAAGACTGTTCTTGTGCTATTTTCAAGGTGATATTTGGAAGCCAGAAGAGGGCTATGGTGAAATAGAAAATATCTTCAGTTAAAATGTGGAAATAAGCTTTCTAAGAAACTCTTTGTGTTCTGTGAATTCATCTCACAAAGTTACAGATTTTCCCTCAAAAAGCCTTTCACTAAGACGGCTCTTGTGGAATTTTCAAAGTGATATTTGGAAGCCCATAGAAGGCTATGGTGAAAACGGAAATATCCTAAGATAAAAACTGAAAAGAAGCTTTCTGAGAAACTGCTTTGTGTTCTGTTAATTCACCTCACAGAGTTACATCTTTCCCCTCAAGAAGCCTTTCTCTAAGACTGTTCTTGTGGAATTTGCATAGTGATATTTGGAAGGCGATAGAGGGCTATGGTGAAAGAAGAAATATCTTCTGTTAAAAACTGGAAAGAAGCTTTCTGAGAAACTGCTTTGTGTTCTGTTAATTTATCTTATAGAGATAAACTTTCCCCTCAAGAAGCCTTTCTGTAAGGCTCTTCTTGTGTAATTTGCAAAGTGATATTTGGAAGCCCATAGAGGGCTATGGTGAAAAAGGAAATATCTTCAGTTACAAACTGGAAAGAAGATTTCTGAAAAACTGCTTTGTGATCTGTTAATTCATCTCACAGTGTTACAGCTTTCCCTCAAGACGCCTTTCGCGAAGACTGTTCTTGTGGAATTTGCAAACTGATAATTGGACGACCATAGAGGGCTATGGTGACAAAGAAAATATCCTCAGTTAAAAACTGGAAAGAAGCTTTCTGAGAAACTGCTTTGAGTTCTGTTAATTCACATCACGGAGATACAGCTTTCCCCTCAAGAAGCCTTTCGCTAAGACACTTCTTGTGGAATTTGCAAAGTGATATTTGGAAGCCATTAGAGGGCTATAGTGAAAAAGGAAATATCCTCAGTTAAAAAGTTGAAAGGAGATTTCTGAGAAACTGCTTTGTGTTTTGTTAATTCATCTCATAGTGTTACTGCTTTCCGCTCAAGAAGCCTTTCGCTAAGACTGTTCCTCTGGAATATGCAAAGTGTTATTTTGGAGCCCATAGGGGGCTACGGTGAAAAGGAAATATCTTCAGTTTAAAACTGGAAAGAAGATTTTTGAGAATCTGCTTTGTGTTCTTTAAATTCATCTCACAGAGTAACAGCTTTCCCCTCTAGAAGCCTTTCGTTAAGACTGTTCTTGTGGAATTTGCAATGTGATATATGGAAGCCCATAGAAGGCTATGGTGAAAAAGGAAATATCTTCCGTTAAAACTCTGAAGAAGCATTCTGTGAAACTGCCGTGTGTTCTGTTAATACATCTCACCGAGATACAGCTTTCCCCTCAAGAAGCCTTTCGCAAAGACTGTTCTTGTGTGATTTTCTAAGTGATATTTGGAAACCCATAGAGGCTTAAGGGGAAAAAGGAAATATCTTCGGTTGAAAACTGCAAAGAAGCTTTCTGAGAAACAGCTCTGTGTTCTGTTAATTCATTTCACAGAGTTACAGCCTTCCGCTCCAGAAGCCTTTCGATAAGACTGCTCTTTTGGAATTTGCAAAGTGATATTTGGAAGCCCTTAGAGGGCTATGGTGAAAAAGGAAATATCTTCCGTTAAAAACTGGAAAGAAGCATTCTGAGATACTGCCGTGTGTTCTGTTAATAAGTCTAACCGAGTTACAGCATTCCCCTCAAGAAGTCTTTCGTTAAGACTGTTCTTGTGTGATTTGCAATGTGATATTTGGAAGCCCATAGAGGGCTACGGTGAAAAAGGAAATAGCTTCAGTTAAAAACTGGAAAGAAGCTTTCTGAGAAACTGCTTTGTGTTCTGTTAATTCATCTCACAGAGTTAAAACTTTCCCCTCCAGAAGCCTTTCGCTAAGACTGTTCTTGTGGAATTTGCAAAATGATGTTTGGAAGCCCAAAGAGAGCTATGGTGAAAAAGAAAATATCCTAAGATAAAAACTGAAAAGAAGCTTTCTGAGGAACTGCTTTGTGTTCTCTTATTTCGTATCCCAGAGTTACAAATTTTCCCACAAGAAGCCATTCGCTAAGACTGTTCTTGTGCAATTTGCAAAGTGATATTTGGAGCCCCTAGACGGCTTCGGTGAAAAAGGAAATATCTTCAGTTAAAAACTGGAAAGAAGATTTCTGAGAAACTGCTTTGTGTTCTGATAATTCATCTCACAGAATTACAGCTTTCCCTTCAAGAAGCCTTTCGATAAGACTGGTCTTGTGGGATTTGCAAAGTGATATTTGGAAGCCCAAATAGGACTATGGTGAAAAAGGAAATTTCTTCAGTTAAAAACTGGAAAGAACTTTCTCAGAAACTGCTTTGTGTTCTGTTAATTTAACTCACTGAGTTACAGCTTTCCCCTCCAGAAGCCTTTCCCTAAGACTGTTCTTCTGGAATTTGCAAAGTGATATTTGTAAGCCCTTAGAGGGCTATGGTGAAAAAGGAAATATCCTCCGTTAAAAAAGGGAAAGAAGCTTTCTGAGACACTGCTTTGTTTTCTGTTAATTCATCTAACAGGGTTACAGCTTTCCCTTGAAGAATCCTTTTGCTAAGGCTGTTCTTGTGGAATTTACAAAATGATATTTGTAAGCCCTTAGAGGGCTATGTTGGAAAAGGAAATATCTTCCGTTAAAAACGTGAAAGAAGCTTTCTGAGAAACTGCTTTGTGTTCTGTTAATTCATCTAACAGAGTTACAGATTTCCCTTCACGAAGCCTTTCACTAAGGATGTTCTTGGGGTATTTACAAAGTGATATTTGGAGCCCATAGAGGGCTATGCTGAAAAAGGAAATATCTTCCGTTAAAAACTGGAAAGAAACTTTCTGAGAAACTGCTTTGTGTTCTGTTAATTCATCTCTCTGAGTTACTGCTTTCCCCTCCAGAAGCGTTTCGCTAAGACTCTTCTTGTGAGATTTGCAAAGTGATATTTGGAAGCCCATAGAGGGCTACGGTGAAAAAGGAAATATCCTAAGTTAAAAACTGGAAAGAAGCTGTCTGAGAAACTGCTTTGTGTTCTGTTAATTCATGTCACAGAGTTACAGCTTTCCCTTCAAGAAGCCTTTCGCTAAGGCTGTTCTTGGGGAATTGGCAAAGTGATATTTGGAAGCCCATATAGGGCTATGGAGAGAATGGAAATATCTTCAGTTAAAAACTGGAAAGAAGCTTTCTGAGAGACTGCTTTGTGTTTTGTTAATTCATCTCACAGAGTTACAGCATTCCCCTCAAGAAGCCTTTCGCTAAGACTGTTCTTGTGGAATTTGCAAAGTGATATTTGGAAGACCATAGAGGGCTATATGGAAAAGGAATTATCTTCAGTTAAAAACTGGAAAGAAGCTTTCTGAGAGACTGCTTTGTGTTCTGTTAATTCATCTCACAGAGTTACAGCATTCCCCTCAAGAAGCCTTTCGGTAAGACTGTTCTTGTGGAATTTCTAAAGTGATATTTGGAAGCCCATAGAGGGCTATGGTGAAAAAGGAAATATCTTCCGTTAAAAACTGGAAAGAAGCTTTCTTTGAAACTACATTGTGCTCTGTTAATTCATCTCACAGAGTTACAGATTTCCCCTCAAAAAGCCTTTCGCTAAGACTGTTCTTGTGGAATTTGCAAAGAGATATTTGGAAGCCCATAGAGGGCTATGGTGAAAAAGGAAATATCTTCCGTTAAAAACTGGAAAGAAACTTTCTTAGAAACTGCTTTGTGTTCTGTTAATTCATCTCTCTGAGTTACTGCTTTCCCCTCAAGAAGCGTTTCGCTAAGACTCTTCTTGTGAGATTTGCAAAGTGATATTTGGAAGCCCATAGAGGGCTACGGTGAAAAAGGAAATATCCTAAGTTAAAAACTGGAAAGAAGCTGTCTGAGAAACTGCTTTGTGTTCTGTTAATTCATGTCACAGAGTTACAGCTTTCCCTTCAAGAAGCCTTTCGCTAAGGCTGTTCTTGGGGAATTGGCAAAGTGATATTTGGAAGCCCATATAGGGCTATGGAGAGAATGGAAATATCTTCAGTTAAAAACTGGAAAGAAGCTTTCTGAGAGTCTGCTTTGTGTTCTGTTAATTCATCTCACAGAGTTACAGCATTCCCCTCAAGAAGCCTTTCGCTAAGACTGTTCTTGTGGAATTTGCAAAGTGATATTTGGAAGACCATAGAGGGCTATATGGAAAAAGGAATTATCTTCAGTTAAAAACTGGAAAGAAGCTGTCTGAGAAACTGCTTTGTGTTCTGTTAATTCATCTCACAGAGTTACAGCTTTCCCTTCAACAATCCTTTTGCTAAGTCTGTTCTTGTGGAATTTGCAAAGTGATATTTGGAAGCCATTGGCGGCTCCGGAGAAAAAGGAAATATCTTCAGTTAAAAACTCGAAGGAAGCTTTCTGAGAAACTGCTTTCTGTTCTGTTAATTCACCTCACAGAGTTACTGCTTTCCCTTCAAGAAGCCTTTCACTAAGGCTGTTATTATGGAATTTGCAAAGTGATATTTGTAAGTCCTTAGAGGGCGATGATGAAAAAGGAAATATCTTCCGTTAAAAACCGGAAAGAAGCTTTCAAGAAATTGTTTGTGTTCTCTTAATTCATCTCACTGAATTGCAGCATTCCCCTCAAGAAGCCTTTCGCTAAGACTGTTCTTGTGGAATTTGCAAAGTGATATTCAGAAGCCCATAGAGGGCTATGGTGAAAAAGAATATATCTTCCGTTAAAAACAGGAAAGATTTTTTCTGAGTCACAGCTTTCCCTTCAAGAAGCCTTTTGCTAAGGCTGTTCTTGTGGAATTTGCAAAGTGATAATTGGAAGCCCATAGAGGGCTATGGTGAAAAAGGAAATATCTTCCGTTAAAACCTGGAAAGAAGCTTTCTGAGAAACTGCTTTGTGTTCTCTTAATTCATCTCACAAATTTACAGCTATCCCCTCAAGAAGCCTTTCGCTAAGACTGTTCTTGTGGAATTTGCAAAGTTATATTTGGAAGCCCATAGAGGGCTACGGTGAAAAAGGAAATATCTTCCGTTAAAAACGGGAAAGAAGCTTTCTGAGAAACTACTTTGTGTTCTGTTAATTCATGTCGCCGAGTTACAGCTTTGCCCTCAACAAGCCTTTTGCTAAGACTGTTTTTGTGGAATTGGCAAAGTGATATTTGGAAGCCCTTAGATGGCTATGGTGTAAAAGGAAATATCTTCCGTTAAAAATTGGAAAGAAACTTTCTGAGAAACTGTTTCGTGTTCTGTTAATTCATCTCACAGAGTTACTGCTTTCCCCTCATGAAGCCTTTCGCTAAGACTGTTCTTGTGGGATTTGCAAAGTGATATTTGGAAGCCCATAGAGGGCGATGGTGAAAATGGAATTATCTTCCGTTAAAAACTGGGAAGAAGCTTTCTGAGAAACTGATTTGTGTTCTTTAATTCATCTCACAGAGTTACAGGTTTCCCCTCCAGAAGCCTTTCTCTAAGACTGTTCTTGTGTAATTTGCAAAGTGATATTTGGAAGCCCATAGAGGGCTATGGTGAAAAAGGGAATATCTTCAGTTAAAAACTGGAAAGTAGCTTTCAGAGAAACAGCGTTCTTTTCCGTTAATTCATCAGACAGTGTTACAGCTCTCCCCTCAAGAAGCCTTTCGCTAAGACTGTTCTTCTGTAATTTGCAAAGTGATATTTGGAAGCCCATAGAGGGCTATGGTGAAAAGGAAATATCTTCCGTTAAAAACGGGAAAGAGGCTTTCTGAGAAACTGCTCTGTGTTCTGTTAATTCGTCTCACACAGTTACAGCTTTCCCACCAAGAAGCCTTTCCCTAAGACAGTTCTTTTGGAATGTGCAATGTGATATTTGGAAGTCCATGCAGGGCTATGGTGAAAAATGAAATATCTTCAGTTAAAAACTGGAAGGAAGCTTTCTGAGAAACTGCTTTGTGTTCTGTTAATTCATCTCACAGAGTTACAGCTTTCCCCTCAAGAAGCCTCTCCCTAAGACTGTTCTTGTGGAATTTTCAAAGTGATATTTGAAAGCCCTTAGAGGGCTATGGTGAAAAAGGAAATATCCTACATAAAACCTGAAAAGAAGCTTTCTGAGAAACTGCTTTGTGTTCTGTTAATTCATCTCACAGAGTTACAGCTTTCACCTAAAGAAGTCATTCAATAAGACTGTTCTTGTGGAATTTGCAAAGTGATATTTGGAAGCATATAGAAGGCTATGGTGAAAAAGGAAATATCCTACAATAAAAACCAAAAGAAGCTTTCTGAGAAACTGCATTGTGTTCTATTAATTCATCGCACGGAGTTGTAGCATTCCCCTCAAGAAGCCGATCACTAAGATTGTTCTTGTGGAATTTGCAAGGTGATATCTAGAAGCCCATAGAGGGCTTTGGTGAGAAAGGAAATATCTTCCGTTAAAAACTGGAAAGAGACTTTCTGAGAAACTGCTTTGTGTTCTGTTAATTCATCTCACAGAGTTACAGCTTTCCCCTCAAGAAGGCTTTCGGTAAGACTGTTCTTGTGGAATTTGCAAAGTGATATTTGGAAGCCCAAAGAGGTCTACCGTGAAAAGGAAAATATCTTCCGTTAAAAACTGGAAAAAAGCTTTCTGAGAAACTGCTTTGTGTTCTGTTAATTCATTTCACAGAGTTACAGCTTTCCCCTCCAAAAGCCTTTCGACAAGACTGCTCTTGTGGAATTTTCAGAGTGATATTTGGAAGCCCTTACAGGGCTATGGTGAAAAAGGAAATATCTTCAGTTAAAAACTCGAAGGAAGCTTTCTGAGAAACTGCTTTGTGTTCTGTTAATTCATCTCACAGAGTTACAGCTTTCCCCTCAAGAAGCCTTTCACTACGACTGTTCTTGTGCAATTTGCAAATTGATATTTGGGAGCCGAAAGAGGGCTACGGTGAAAAAGGAAATATCTTAAGTTAAAATCTGGAAAAAAGCTTTCTGAGAAACTGCTTTGTGTTCTGTTAATTTATCTCAAAGAGATACAGCTTTCCCCTCAAGAAACCTTTCGCTAAGACTGTTCTTGTGCTATTTTCAAGGTGATATTTGGAAGCCAGAAGAGGGCTATGGTGAAATAGAAAATATCTTCAGTTAAAATGTGGAAATAAGCTTTCTAAGAAACTGTTTGTGTTCTGTGAATTCATCTCACAAAGTTACAGATTTTCCCTCAAAAAGCCTTTCACTAAGACGGCTCTTGTGGAATTTTCAAAGTGATATTTGGAAGCCCATAGAAGGCTATGGTGAAAACGGAAATATCCTAAGATAAAAACTGAAAAGAAGCTTTCTGAGAAACTGCTTTGTGTTCTGTTAATTCACCTCACAGAGTTACATCTTTCCCCTCAAGAAGCCTTTCTCTAAGACTGTTCTTGTGGAATTTGCATAGTGATATTTGGAAGGCGATAGAGGGCTATGGTGAAAGAAGAAATATCTTCTGTTAAAAACTGGAAAGAAGCTTTCTGAGAAACTGCTTTGTGTTCTGTTAATTTATCTTATAGAGATAAACTTTCCCCTCAAGAAGCCTTTCTGTAAGGCTCTTCTTGTGTAATTTGCAAAGTGATATTTGGAAGCCCATAGAGGGCTATGGTGAAAAAGGAAATATCTTCAGTTACAAACTGGAAAGAAGATTTCTGAAAAACTGCTTTGTGATCTGTTAATTCATCTCACAGTGTTACAGCTTTCCCTCAAGACGCCTTTCGCGAAGACTGTTCTTGTGGAATTTGCAAACTGATAATTGGACGACCATAGAGGGCTATGGTGACAAAGAAAATATCCTCAGTTAAAAACTGGAAAGAAGCTTTCTGAGAAACTGCTTTGAGTTCTGTTAATTCACATCACGGAGATACAGCTTTCCCCTCAAGAAGCCTTTCGCTAAGACACTTCTTGTGGAATTTGCAAAGTGATATTTGGAAGCCATTAGAGGGCTATAGTGAAAAAGGAAATATCCTCAGTTAAAAAGTTGAAAGGAGATTTCTGAGAAACTGCTTTGTGTTTTGTTAATTCATCTCATAGAGTTACTGCTTTCCGCTCAAGAAGCCTTTCGCTAAGACTGTTCCTCTGGAATATGCAAAGTGTTATTTTGGAGCCCATAGGGGGCTACGGTGAAAAGGAAATATCTTCAGTTTAAAACTGGAAAGAAGATTTTTGAGAATCTGCTTTGTGTTCTTTAAATTCATCTCACAGAGTAACAGCTTTCCCCTCTAGAAGCCTTTCGTTAAGACTGTTCTTGTGGAATTTGCAATGTGATATATGGAAGCCCATAGAAGGCTATGGTGAAAAAGGAAATATCTTCCGTTAAAACTCTGAAGAAGCATTCTGTGAAACTGCCGTGTGTTCTGTTAATACATCTCACCGAGATACAGCTTTCCCCTCAAGAAGCCTTTCGCAAAGACTGTTCTTGTGTGATTTTCTAAGTGATATTTGGAAACCCATAGAGGCTTAAGGGGAAAAAGGAAATATCTTCGGTTGAAAACTGCAAAGAAGCTTTCTGAGAAACAGCTCTGTGTTCTGTTAATTCATTTCACAGAGTTACAGCCTTCCGCTCCAGAAGCCTTTCAATAAGACTGCTCTTTTGGAATTTGCAAAGTGATATTTGGAAGCCCTTAGAGGGCTATGGTGAAAAAGGAAATATCTTCCGTTAAAAACTGGAAAGAAGCATTCTGAGATACTGCCGTGTGTTCTGTTAATAAGTCTAACTGAGTTACAGCATTCCCCTCAAGAAGTCTTTCGTTAAGACTGTTCTTGTGTGATTTGCAATGTGATATTTGGAAGCCCATAGAGGGCTACGGTGAAAAAGGAAATAGCTTCAGTTAAAAACTGGAAAGAAGCTTTCTGAGAAACTGCTTTGTGTTCTGTTAATTCATCTCACAGAGTTAAAACTTTCCCCTCCAGAAGCCTTTCGCTAAGACTGTTCTTGTGGAATTTGCAAAATGATGTTTGGAAGCCCAAAGAGAGCTATGGTGAAAAAGAAAATATCCTAAGATAAAAACTGAAAAGAAGCTTTCTGAGGAACTGCTTTGTGTTCTCTTATTTCGTATCCCAGAGTTACAAATTTTCCCTCAAGATGCCATTCGCTAAGACTGTTCTGGTGCAATTTGCAAAGTGATATTTGGAGCCCATAGAGGGCCATGATGAAAAAGGAAATATATTCAGTTAAAAACTGGAAAGAAACTTTCGGAGAAACTGCTTTGTGTTCTGGTAATTCATCTCACAGGGTTACAGTTTTCTTCTCAAGAAGCTTTTCGGTAAGTCTGTTATGTGGAATTTGCAAAGTGATATTTGGAAGCCCATAGTGGGCTACGGAGAAAAAGGAAATATCTTCCGTTAAAAACTGGGAAGAAGATTTCTAAGACACTGCTTTGTGTTCTGTTAATTTATCTAACAGACTTACAGCATTCCCCTACAGAAGTCATTCGCTAAGATTGTTTTTGTGGAATTTGCAAAGTGATATTTGGAAGCCCCTAGAGGGCTTCGGTGAAATAGGAAATATCTTCAGTTAAAAACTGGAAAGAAGATTTCTGAGAAACTGCTTTGTGTTCTGATAATTCATCTCACAGAATTACAGCTTTCCCTTCAAGAAGCCTTTCGATAAGACTGGTCTTGTGGGATTTGCAAAGTGATATTTGGAAGCCCAAATAGGACTATGGTGAAAAAGGAAATTTCTTCAGTTAAAAACTGGAAAGAACTTTCTCAGAAACTGCTTTGTGTTCTGTTAATTTAACTCACTGAGTTACAGCTTTCCCCTCCAGAAGCCTTTCCCTAAGACTGTTCTTCTGGAATTTGCAAAGTGATAATTGTAAGCCTTTGGAGGGCTATGGTGAAAAAGGAAATATCCTCCGTTAAAAACGGGAAAGAAGCTTTCTGAGACACTGCTTTGTTTTCTGTTAATTCATCTAACAGAGTTACAGCTTTCCCTTCAAGAATCCTTTTGCTAAGGCTGTTCTTGTGGAATTTACAAAATGATATTTGTAAGCCCTTAGAGGGCTATGTTGGAAAAGGAAATATCTTCCGTTAAAAACTGGAAAGAAGCTTTCTGAGAGACTGCTTTGTGTTCTGTTAATTCATCTCACAGAGTTACAGCATTCCCCTAAAGAAGCCTTTCGCTAACACTGTTCTTGTGGAATTTGCAAACGGATATTTCGAAACCCATAGAGGGCTATTTTGAAAAAGGCAATATCTTCCTTTAATAACTGGAAAGAAGCTTTCTGAGAAACTGCTTTGTGTTCGGTTAATTCAACTCACAGAGTTACAGCTTTTCCTTCATGAGGCCTTTCGCTAAGGCTGTTCTTGTGGAATTTGCAAGGTGATATTTGGAAGACCATAGAGGGCTATATGGAAAAAGGAATTATCTTCAGTTAAAAACTGGAAAGAAGCTGTCTGAGAAACTCCTTTGTGTTCTGTTAATTCATCTCACAGAGTTACAGCGTTTCCTTCAACAATCCTTTTGCTAACTCTGTTCTTGTGGAATTTGCAAAGTGATATTTGGAAGCCATTGGCGGCTACGGAGAAAAAGGAAATACCTTCCGTTAAAAACTGGAAAGAAGCTTTCTGAGAAACTGCTTTCTGTTCTGTTAATTCACCTCACAGAGTTACTGCTTTCCCTTCAAGAAGCCTTTCACTAAGCCTGTTATTATGGAATTTGCAAAGTGATATTTGTAAGTCCTTAGAGGGCGATGATGAAAAAGGAAATATCTTCCGTTAAAAACTGGAAAGAAGATTTCTGAGAAACTGCTTTGTATTCTGTTAATTCATCTCACAGAGTTACAGCTTTCCCCTCAAGAAGCCTTTCGCTAAGACTGTTCTTGTGGAATTTGCAAAGTGATATTTGGAACCCGCAGAGTGCTGTGGTGAAAAAGGAAATATCTTCCGTTAAAAACAGGAAAATTTTTTTCTGAGTTACAGCTTTCCCTTCAAGAAGCCTTTTGCTAAGGCTGTTCTTGTGGAATTTGCAAAATGATAATTGGAAGCCCTTAGAGGGCTATGGTGAAAAAGGAAATATCTTCCATTAAAAACTGGAAAGAAGCTTTCTGAGAAACTGCTTTGTGTTCTCTTATTTCATCTCACAGATTTACAGCTATCCCCTCAAGAAGCCTTTCGCGAAGACTGTTCTTGTGGAATTTGCAAAGTTATATTTGTAAGCCCATAGAGGGCTACGGTGAAAAAGGAAATATCTTCTGTTAAAAACGGGAAAGAAGCTTTCTGAGAAACTACTTTGTGTTCTGTTAATTCATGCCGCCAAGTTACAGCTTTCCCCTCAACAAGCCTTTTGCTAAGACTGTTTTTGTGGAATTGGCAAAGTGATTTTTGGAAGCCCTTAGATGGCTATGGTGTAAAAGGAAATGTCTTCCGTTAAAAATTGGAAAGAAACTTTCTGAGAAACTGTTTCTTGTTCTGTTAATTCATCTCACAGAGTTACTGCTTTCCCTCATGAAGCCTTTCGCTAAGACTGTTCTTGTGGAATTTGCAAAGTGATATTTGGAAGCCCATAGAGGGCGATGGTGAAAATGGAATTATCTTCCGTTAAAAACTGGGAAGAAGCTTTCTGAGAAACTGCTTTGTGTTCTTTAATTCATCTCACAGAGTTACAGCTTTCCCCTCCAGAAGCCTTTCGATAAGACTGTTCTTGTGTAATTTGCAAAGTGATATTTGGAAGCCCATAGAGGGCTATGGTGTAAAAGGGAATATCTTCAGTTAAAAACTGGAAAGTAGCTTTCAGAGAAACAGCGTTGTTTTCCGTTAATTCATCAGACAGTGTTACAGCTCTCCCCTCAAGAAGCCTTTCGCTAAGACTGTTCTTCTGTAATTTGCAAAGTGATATTTGGAAGCCCATAGAGGGCTATGGTGAAAAGGAAATATCTTCCGTTAAAAACGGGAAAGAGGCTTTCTGAGAAATTGCTCTGTGTTCTGTTAATTCGTCTCACACAGTTACAGCTTTCTCACCAAGAAGCCTTTCCCTAAGACAGTTCTTTTGGAATGTGCAATGTGATATTTGGATGTCCATGCAGGGCTATGGTGAAAAATGAAATATCTTCAGTTAAAAACAGGAAGGAAGCTTTCTGAGCAACTGCTTTGTGTTCTGCTAATTCATCCCACAGAGTTACAGCTTTCCCCTCAAGAAGCCTCTCCCTAAGACTGTTCTTGTGGAATTTTCAAAGTGATATTTGAAAGCCCTTAGAGGGCTATGGTGAAAAAGGAAATATCCTACATAAAACCTGAAAAGAAGCTTTCTGAGAAAGTGCTTTGTGTTCTGTTAATTCATCTCACAGAGTTACAGATTTCCCCTCAAAAAGCCTTTCGCTAAGACTGTTCTTGTGGAATTTGCAAAGTGATATTTGGAAGCACATAGAGGGCTATGGTGAAAAAGGAAATATCTTCCGTTAAAAACTGGAAAGAAACTTTCTGAGAAACTGCTTTGTGTTCTGTTAATTCATCTCTCTGAGTTACTGCTTTCCCCTCAAGAAGCGTTTCGCTAAGACTCTTCTTGTGGAATTTGCAAAGTGATATTTGGAAGCCCATAGAGGGCTACGGTGAAAAAGGAAATATCCTAAGTTAAAAACTGTAAAGAAGCATTCTGAGAATCTGCTTTGTGTTCTCTTAATTCATGTCACAGAGTTACAGCTTTCCCTTCAAGAAGCCTTTCGCTAAGGCTGTTCTTGTGGAATTTGCAAAGGGATATTTCGAAACCCATAGAGGGCTATTTTGAAAAAGGCAATATCTTCCTTTAAAAACTGGAAAGAGACTTTCTGAGAAACTGCTTTGTGTTCTGTTAATTCATCTCACAGAGTTACAGCTTTCACCTAAAGAAGCCATTCAATAAGACTGTTCTTGTGGAATTTGCAAAGTGATATTTGCAAACCCATAGAGGGCTATGGTGAAAAAGGAAATATGCTTCAATAAAAACCGAAAAGAAGCTTTCTGAGAAACTACATTGTGTTCTATTAATTCATTGCACGGAGTTGCAGCATTCCCCTCAAGGAGCCGATCACTAAGATTGTTCTTGTGGAATTTGCAAGGTGATATCTAGAAGTCCATAGAGGGCTTTGGTGAGAAAGGAAATATCTTCAGTTAAAAACTGGAAAGAGACTTTCTGAGAAACTGCTTTGTGTTCTGTTAATTCATCTCACAAAGTTACAGCTTTCCCCTCAAGAAGGCTTTCGCTAAGATTGTTTTGTGGAATTTGCTAAGTGATATTTGGAAGCCCATAGAGGTCTATGGTGCAAAACGAAATATCCTAAGATAAACCTGAAAAGAAGCTTTCTGTGAAACTGCTTTGTATTCTGTTGATTCATTTCACAGAGTTACAGCTTTCCCTTCAAGAAGCCTTTCACTAAGAATGTTTTGTGGAATTTGTAAGGTGATATTTGGAAGCCTTTAGAGGGCTATGGTGAAAAAGGAAATATCTTCAGTTAAAAACTGGAAAGAAGCTTTGTGAGAAACTGCTTTGTGTTCTGTTAATTCAACTCACAGAGTTACAGCTTTACCTTCAAGAAGCCTTTTGCTGAGACTGCTGTTGGGGTATTTGCAAAGTGATATTTGGAAGCCCTTAGAGGGCAATGGTGAAAAAGGAAATATCTTCAGTTAAAAACTGAAAAGAAGCACTCTGAGAAACTGCCGTGTGTTCTGTTAATATATCTCACCGAGTTACAGCTTTCTCCACAAGAAGCCTTTCGCTAAGACTGTTCCTGTGGGATTTGCGTAGTGATATTTGGAAGCCCATAGAGGGCTATGGTGAAAAAGGAAATATCCTAAGATAAAAACTGGAAATAAGATTTCTGAGAAACTGCTTTATGTTCTGTTTATTCACAGCACAGAATTACAGCTTTTCTCTCCAGAAGTCTTTCGCTAAGACTGTTCTTGTGGAATTTGCAAAGTGATCCTGGAAGTCCATAGAGGGCTATGGTGAAAAAGGAAATAGCTTTAGTTAAAAACTGGAAAGAAACTTTCTGAGAAACTGCTTTTGTTCTGTTTATTCATCTCACAGATTTACAGCTTTCCCCTCATAAAGCCTTTAACTAAGACTGTTCTTGTGGAATTTGCAAAGTGATACTTGGAAGCCCAGAGAGAGCTACGGTGAAAAAGGAAATATCTTCCGTTAAAAACTGGAAAGAAGACTTCTGAGAAACTGCTTTGTGTTTTGTTAATTCATCTCACAGAGTTACAGCGTTCCCCTGAAGAACCCTTTCACTAAGACTGTTCTTGTGGAATTTGCAAAGTGATATTTCGAAGCCCATTGTGGGCTATGGTGAAAAAGGAAATACCCTAAGATAAAAACTGAAAAGAAGCTTTCTGAGAAACTGCTTTGTTTTCTGTTAATTCAACTCACAGAGTTACAGCTTTCCCCTCAAGAGGCCTGTCGCTAAGGCTGTTTTTGTGGAATTTAAAAGGTGATAGTTGGAAGCCCATAGATGCCTATGGTGAAAATGGAAATATCCTAATTTAAAAATCGAAAAGAAGCTTTCTGAGAAACTGCCTTGTGTTCTGTTAGTTCATCTCACAGAGTTACAGCTTTACCCTCAAGAAGCCGTTCACTAAGACTGTTCTTGTGAAATTTGCAAGGTGATATTGGAAGCCCTTAGAGGGCTATGATGAAAAAGGAAATATGTTCAGTTAAAAACTGGAACGAAGCTTTCTGAGAAACTACTTTGTGGTCTCTTAATTCAACTCACAGAGTTACAGCTTTCCCTTCAAGAAGCCTTTCGCTAAGACTGTTCTTGTGGAATTTTCAAAGTTATATTTGGAGCCCTTAGAAGGCTATGGTGAAAAAGGAAATACCCTAAGATAAAAACTGAACAGAAGCTTTCTGAGAAGCTGCTTTGTGTATGTTAATTCATCTCACAGAGTTACAGCTTGTCCCTGCAGAAGCCTTTCACTAAGACTGTTCTTGTGGAATTTACAAAGTGATATTTGGAAGCCCATAGAGGGCAATGGTGAAAATGGAAATATCATAAGATAAAAAAAGAAAAGTAGCTTTCTGTGAAACTGCCTTGTGTTCTGTTAGTTCATCTCACAGAGTTATCGCTTTCCACTCAAGAAACTGTTCACTAAGACTGTTCTTGTGTAATTTGCAAAGAATTATTTGGAAGCACGTAGAGGGCTATGGTGAAAATGGAAATATCTTGCGTTAAGAACTGGAAAGAAGAATTCTGAGAAACTGCCGTGTGTTGTGTTAATACATCTCACCGTGTTACAGCTTTCCCCTCAAAAAGCCTTTCGCTAAGACTGTTCTTGTGGGATTTCCAAAGTGATATTTGGAAGCCCATAGAGGGCTTTGGTGAAAGAGGAAATATCTTCAGTTAAAAACTGAAAAAAAGGTTTCTGAGAAGCTGCTTTGTGGTCTGTTAATTCAACTCACAGAGTTACAGATTTCCCCTTAATAAGCCTTTCACTAAGGCTGTTGTTGTGGAATTAGAAAAGTGATATTTGGAAGCCCATAGAGGGCTTTGGTGAAAAAGGAAATATCTTCAGTTAAAAGCTAAAGAGAAGCTTTCTGAGTAACTGCTTTGTGTTCTGTAAATTCAACTCACAGAGTTTGAGCTTTCCTATAAGGAATGCTTTCGCTAAGGATGTTGTTGTGGAAATTGCAAAGTGATATTTGGAAGCCCATAGAGGGCAATGGTGAAAATGGAAATATCCTAAGATAAAAAAAGAAAAGAAGCTTTCTGAGAAACCGCTTTTGGTTCTGTTAGTTCATCTCACAGAGTTACAGCTTTCCACTCAAGAAGCAGTTCACTAAGACAATTCTTGTGAAATTTCCAAAGTGATATTTGGAAGCCCGTAGTCGGCTATGGTGAAAAAGGAATATCTCCCGTTAAAAACTGGAAAGAAGATTTCTGAGAAACTGCATTGTGTTCTGTTAATTCATCTCACAGAGTCACAGCTTTCCCCTCAAGAAGCCTTTCGCTGAGACTGTTCTTGTGGAATTTGCAAGGTGATATTTGGAGGCACATAGAGGGCTATGGTGAAAAAGGAAATATCTTCCGTTAAAAACTGGAAAGAAGCTCTCTTAGAAACTGCTTTGTGTTCTGTGAATTCATCTCACAGAGTTACAGCTTTCCCCTCTAGAAGCCTTTCGCTAAGACTGTTCTTGTGGAATTTGCAAAGTGAAATTTGGAAGCCCTTAGAGAGCTATGGTGAAAAAGGAAATATCTTCCGTTAAAAACCGAAAAGAAGATCTCTGAGAAACTGCGTTGTGTTCTGTTATTTCATTTCACAGGGTTACAGCTTTCCTCTCAGGAAGCCTTTCTCTAAGACTGTTCTTGTGGAATTTGCAAAGTGATATTTGGAAGCCCTTAGAGGGCTATGGTGAAAAACGAAATATCTTCCATTATAAACTGGAAAGAACCTTTCTGAGAAACTGCCTTGTGTTCTGTTAGTTCATCTCACAGAGTTACAGCTTTCCCCTCAAGAAGCCTTTCGATAAGACAGATCTGGAGGAATTTGCAAAGTGATATTTTTAATCACATAGAGGGCTATGGTGTAAATGGAAATATCCTAAGATAAAAACCGAAAAGAACCTTTCTGAGAAACTGCTTTCTGTTCTGTTAGTTCATCTCACAGAGTTACAGCTTTCCGCTCAAGGAGCCGTTCAATAAGACTGTTCTTGTGGAATTTGCCAAGTGATGTTTGGAAGCCATTAGAGGTCTAGGGTGAAAAAGGAAATATCCTAAGATAAAAACTGAAAAGAATCTTTCTGAGGATCTGCTGTGTTTTCTCTTAATTCAACTCACAGAGTTACAGCTTTACCCTCAAGAAGCCTTTTGCTGAGGCTGCTGTTGTGGTATTTGCAAAGTGATATTTGGAAGCCCTTAGAGGGCAATGGTGAAAAAGGAAATATCTTCAGTTAAAAACTGAAAAGAAGCATTCTGAGATACTGCTTTGTGTTCTGTTAATTCTTCTCAAAGAATCACAGCTTCCCCCTGAAGAAACCTTCCGCTAAGACTGTTCTTGTGGAATTTGCAAAGTGATATTTCGAAGCCCATAGATGGCTATGGTGAAAAAGGAAATATCCTAAGATTAAAACCGAGAAGAAGCTTTCTGAGAAACTGCTTTGTGTTCTGTTAGTTAATCTCACAGTGTTAGAGCTTTCCCCTCAAGGAACCATTCAGTAAGACTGTTCTTGTGCAATTTTCAAAGTGACATTTGGAAGCCCATAGAGGGCTACAGTGAAAAAGGAAATATCTTCCTTTAAAAACTGAAAAGAAGCACTCTGAGAAACTGCCGTGTGTTCTGTTAATATATCTCACCGAGTTACAGCATTCTCCACAAGAAGCCTTTCGCTAAGACTGTTCCCGTGGGATTTGCATAGTGATATTTGGAAGCCCATAGAGGGCTATGTTGAAAAAGGAAATATCCTAAGATAAAAACTGGACAGAAGATTTCTGAGAAACTGCTTTATGTTCTGTTTATTCACAGCACAGAATTACAGCTTTTCTCTCCAGAAGTCTTTCGCTAAGACTGTTCTTGTGGAATTTGCAAAGTGATCCTGGAAGCCCATAGAGGGCTATGGTGAAAAAGGAAATAGCTTTAGTTAAAAACTGGAAAGAAACTTTCTGAGAAACTGCTTTTGTTCTGTTTATTCATCTCACAGATTTACAGCTTTCCCCTCATAAAGCCGTTAACTAAGACTGTTCTTGTGGAATTTGCAAAGTGATATTTGGGAGCCCAGAGAGAGCTACGGTGAAAAAGGAAATATCTTCCGTTAAAAACTGGAAAGAAGACTTCTGAGAAACTGCTTTGTGTTTTGTTAATTCATCACACAGAGTTACAGCGTTCCCCTGAAGAACCCTTTCACTAAGACTGTTCTTGTGGAATTTGCAAAGTGATATTTCGAAGCCCATTGTGGGCTATGGTGAAAAAGGAAATACCCTAAGATAAAAACTGAAAAGAAGCTTTCTGAGAAACTGCTTTGTTTTCTGTTAATTCAACTCACAGAGTTACAGCTTTCCCCTCAAGAGGCCTGTCGCTAAGGCTGTTTTTGTGGAATTTGCAAGGTGATAGTTGGAAGCCCATCGATGCCTATGGTGAAAATGGAAATATCCTAATTTAAAAATGGAAAAGAAGCTTTCTGAGAAACTGCCTTGTGTTCTGTTAGTTCATCTCACAGAGTTACAGCTTTACCCTCAAGAAGCCGTTCACTAAGACTGTTCTTGTGAAATTTGCAAGGTGATATTGGAAGCCCTTAGAGGGCTATGATGAAAAAGGAAATATGTTCAGTTAAAAACTGGAACGAAGCTTTCTGAGAAACTACTTTGTGGTCTCTTAATTCAACTCACAGAGTTACAGCTTTCCCTTCAAGAAGCCTTTCGCTAAGACTGTTCTTGTGGAATTTTCAAAGTTATACTTGGAGCCCTTAGAAGGCTATGGTGAAAAAGGAAATACCCTAAGATAAAAACTGAACAGAAGCTTTCTGAGAAGCTGCTTTGTGTATGTTAATTCATCTCACAGAGTTACAGCTTGTCCCTGCAGAAGCCTTTCACTAAGACTGTTCTTGTGGAATTTACAAAGTGATATTTGGAAGCCCATAGAGGGCAATGGTGAAAATGGAAATATCATAAGATAAAAAAAGAAAAGTAGCTTTCTGTGAAACTGCCTTGTGTTCTGTTAGTTCATCTCACAGAGTTATCGCTTTCCACTCAAGAAACTGTTCACTAAGACTGTTCTTGTGTAATTTGCAAAGAATTATTTGGAAGCACGTAGAGGGCTATGGTGAAAATGGAAATATCTTGCGTTAAGAACTGGAAAGAAGAATTCTGAGAAACTGCCGTGTGTTGTGTTAATACATCTCACCGTGTTACAGCTTTCCCCTCAAAAAGCCTTTCGCTAAGACTGTTCTTGTGGGATTTCCAAAGTGATATTTGGAAGCCCATAGAGGGCTTTGGTGAAAGAGGAAATATCTTCAGTTAAAAACTGAAAAAAAGGTTTCTGAGAAGCTGCTTTGTGGTCTGTTAATTCAACTCACAGAGTTACAGATTTCCCCTTAATAAGCCTTTCACTAAGGCTGTTGTTGTGGAATTAGAAAAGTGATATTTGGAAGCCCATAGAGGGCTTTGGTGAAAAAGGAAATATCTTCAGTTAAAAGCTAAAGAGAAGCTTTCTGAGAAACTGCTTTGAGTTCTGTAAATTCAACTCACAGAGTTTGAGCTTTCCTATAAAGAATGCTTTCGCTAAGGATGTTGTTGTGGAAATTGCAAAGTGATATTTGGAAGCCCATAGAGGGCAATGGTGAAAATGGAAATATCCTAAGATAAAAAAAGAAAAGAAGCTTTCTGAGAAACCGCTTTTGGTTCTGTTAGTTCATCTCACAGAGTTACAGCTTTCCACTCAAGAAGCAGTTCACTAAGACAATTCTTGTGAAATTTCCAAAGTGATATTTGGAAGCCCGTAGTCGGCTATGGTGAAAAAGGAATATCTTCCGTTAAAAACTGGAAAGAAGATTTCTGAGAAACTGCATTGTGTTCTGTTAATTCATCTCACAGAGTCACAGCTTTCCCCTCAAGAAGCCTTTCGCTGAGACTGTTCTTGTGGAATTTGCAAGGTGATATTTGGAGGCACTTAGAGGGCTATGGTGAAAAAGGAAATATCTTCCGTTAAAAACTGGAAAGAAGCTCTCTTAGAAACTGCTTTGTGTTCTGTGAATTCATCTCACAGAGTTACAGCTTTCCCCTCTAGAAGCCTTTCGCTAAGACTGTTCTTGTGGAATTTGCAAAGTGAAATTTGGAAGCCCTTAGAGAGCTATGGTGAAAAAGGAAATATCTTCCGTTAAAAACCGAAAAGAAGATCTCTGAGAAACTGCGTTGTGTTCTGTTATTTCATTTCACAGGGTTACAGCTTTCCTCTCAGGAAGCCTTTCTCTAAGACTGTTCTTGTGGAATTTGCAAAGTGATACTTGGAAGCCCTTAGAGGGCTATGGTGAAAAACGAAATATCTTCCATTATAAACTGGAAAGAACCTTTCTGAGAAACTGCCTTGTGTTCTGTTAGTTCATCTCACAGAGTTACAGCTTTCCCCTCAAGAAGCCTTTCGATAAGACAGATCTGGAGGAATTTGCAAAGTGATATTTTTAATCACATAGAGGGCTATGGTGTAAATGGAAATATCCTAAGATAAAAACCGAAAAGAACCTTTCTGAGAAACTGCTTTCTGTTCTGTTAGTTCATCTCACAGAGTTACAGCTTTCCGCTCAAGGAGCCGTTCAATAAGACTGTTCTTGTGGAATTTGCCAAGTGATGTTTGGAAGCCATTAGAGGTCTAGGGTGAAAAAGGAAATATCCTAAGATAAAAACTGAAAAGAATCTTTCTGAGGATCTGCTGTGTTTTCTCTTAATTCAACTCACAGAGTTACAGCTTTACCCTCAAGAAGCCTTTTGCTGAGGCTGCTGTTGTGGTATTTGCAAAGTGATATTTGGAAGCCCTTAGAGGGCAATGGTGAAAAAGGAAATATCTTCAGTTAAAAACTGAAAAGAAGCATTCTGAGATACTGCTTTGTGTTCTGTTAATTCTTCTCAAAGAATCACAGCTTTCCCCTGAAGAAACCTTCCGCTAAGACTGTTCTTGTGGAATTTGCAAAGTGATATTTCGAAGCCCATAGATGGCTATGGTGAAAAAGGAAATATCCTAAGATTAAAACCGAGAAGAAGCTTTCTGAGAAACTGCTTTGTGTTCTGTTAGTTAATCTCACAGTGTTAGAGCTTTCCCCTCAAGGAACCATTCAGTAAGACTGTTCTTGTGCAATTTTCAAAGTGACATTTGGAAGCCCATAGAGGGCTACAGTGAAAAAGGAAATATCTTCCTTTAAAAACTGAAAAGAAGCACTCTGAGAAACTGCCGTGTGTTCTGTTAATATATCTCACCGAGTTACAGCTTTCTCCACAAGAAGCCTTTCGCTAAGACTGTTCCTGTGAGATTTGCATAGTGATATTTGGAAGCCCATAGAGGGCTATGTTGAAAAAGGAAATATCCTAAGATAAAAACTGGACAGAAGATTTCTGAGAAACTGCTTTATGTTCTGTTTATTCACAGCACAGAATTACAGCTTTTCTCTCCAGAAGTCTTTCGCTAAGACTGTTCTTGTGGAATTTGCAAAGTGATCCTGGAAGCCCATAGAGGGCTATGGTGAAAAAGGAAATAGCTTTAGTTAAAAACTGGAAAGAAACTTTCTGAGAAACTGCTTTTGTTCTGTTTATTCATCTCACAGATTTACAGCTTTCCCCTCATAAAGCCGTTAACTAAGACTGTTCTTGTGGAATTTGCAAAGTGATATTTGGGAGCCCAGAGAGAGCTACGGTGAAAAAGGAAATATCTTCCGTTAAAAACTGGAAAGAAGACTTCTGAGAAACTGCTTTGTGTTTTGTTAATTCATCACACAGAGTTACAGCGTTCCCCTGAAGAACCCTTTCACTAAGACTGTTCTTGTGGAATTTGCAAAGTGATATTTCGAAGCCCATTGTGGGCTATGGTGAAAAAGGAAATACCCTAAGATAAAAACTGAAAAGAAGCTTTCTGAGAAACTGCTTTGTTTTCTGTTAATTCAACTCACAGAGTTACAGCTTTCCCCTCAAGAGGCCTGTCGCTAAGGCTGTTTTTGTGGAATTTGCAAGGTGATAGTTGGAAGCCCATAGATGCCTATGGTGAAAATGGAAATATCCTAATTTAAAAATCGAAAAGAAGCTTTCTGAGAAACTGCCTTGTGTTCTGTTAGTTCATCTCACAGAGTTACAGCTTTACCCTCAAGAAGCCGTTCACTAAGACTGTTCTTGTGAAATTTGCAAGGTGATATTGGAAGCCCTTAGAGGGCTATGATGAAAAAGGAAATATGTTCAGTTAAAAACTGGAACGAAGCTTTCTGAGAAACTACTTTGTGGTCTCTTAATTCAACTCACAGAGTTACAGCTTTCCCTTCAAGAAGCCTTTCGCTAAGACTGTTCTTGTGGAATTTTCAAAGTTATACTTGGAGCCCTTAGAAGGCTATGGTGACAAAGGAAATACCCTAAGATAAAAACTGAACAGAAGCTTTCTGAGAAGCTGCTTTGTGTATGTTAATTCATCTCACAGAGTTACAGCTTGTCCCTGCAGAAGCCTTTCACTAAGACTGTTCTTGTGGAATTTACAAAGTGATATTTGGAAGCCCATAGAGGGCAATGGTGAAAATGGAAATATCATAAGATAAAAAAAGAAAAGTAGCTTTCTGTGAAACTGCCTTGTGTTCTGTTAGTTCATCTCACAGAGTTATCGCTTTCCACTCAAGAAACTGTTCACTAAGACTGTTCTTGTGTAATTTGCAAAGAATTATTTGGAAGCACGTAGAGGGCTATGGTGAAAATGGAAATATCTTGCGTTAAGAACTGGAAAGAAGAATTCTGAGAAACTGCCGTGTGTTGTGTTAATACATCTCACCGTGTTACAGCTTTCCCCTCAAAAAGCCTTTCGCTAAGACTGTTCTTGTGGGATTTCCAAAGTGATATTTGGAAGCCCATAGAGGGCTTTGGTGAAAGAGGAAATATCTTCAGTTAAAAACTGAAAAAAAGGTTTCTGAGAAACTGCTTTGTGGTCTGTTAATTCAACTCACAGAGTTACAGATTTCCCCTTAATAAGCCTTTCACTAAGGCTGTTGTTGTGGAATTAGAAAAGTGATATTTGGAAGCCCATAGAGGGCTTTGGTGAAAAAGGAAATATCTTCAGTTAAAAGCTAAAGAGAAGCTTTCTGAGAAACTGCTTTGTGTTCTGTAAATTCAACTCACAGAGTTTGAGCTTTCCTATAAAGAATGCTTTCGCTAAGGATGTTGTTGTGGAAATTGCAAAGTGATATTTGGAAGCCCATAGAGGGCAATGGTGAAAATGGAAATATCCTAAGATAAAAAAAGAAAAGAAGCTTTCTGAGAAACCGCTTTTGGTTCTGTTAGTTCATCTCACAGAGTTACAGCTTTCCACTCAAGAAGCAGTTCACTAAGACAATTCTTGTGAAATTTCCAAAGTGATATTTGGAAGCCCGTAGTCGGCTATGGTGAAAAAGGAATATCTCCCGTTAAAAACTGGAAAGAAGATTTCTGAGAAACTGCATTGTGTTCTGTTAATTCATCTCACAGAGTCACAGCTTTCCCCTCAAGAAGCCTTTCGCTAAGACTGTTCTTGTGGAATTTGCAAGGTGATATTTGGAGGCACATAGAGGGCTATGGTGAAAAAGGAAATATCTTCCGTTAAAAACTGGAAAGAAGCTCTCTTAGAAACTGCTTTGTGTTCTGTGAATTCATCTCACAGAGTTACAGCTTTCCCCTCTAGAAGCCTTTCGCTAAGACTGTTCTTGTGGAATTTGCAAAGTGAAATTTGGAAGCCCTTAGAGAGCTATGGTGAAAAAGGAAATATCTTCCGTTAAAAACCGAAAAGAAGATCTCTGAGAAACTGCGTTGTGTTCTGTTATTTCATTTCACAGGGTTACAGCTTTCCTCTCAGGAAGCCTTTCTCTAAGACTGTTCTTGTGGAATTTGCAAAGTGATATTTGGAAGCCCTTAGAGGGCTATGGTGAAAAACGAAATATCTTCCATTATAAACTGCAAAGAACCTTTCTGAGAAACTGCCTTGTGTTCTGTTAGTTCATCTCACAGAGTTACAGCTTTCCCCTCAAGAAGCCTTTCGATAAGACAGATCTGGAGGAATTTGCAAAGTGATATTTTTAATCACATAGAGGGCTATGGTGTAAATGGAAATATCCTAAGATAAAAACCGAAAAGAACCTTTCTGAGAAACTGCTTTCTGTTCTGTTAGTTCATCTCACAGAGTTACAGCTTTCCGCTCAAGGAGCCGTTCAATAAGACTGTTCTTGTGGAATTTGCCAAGTGATGTTTGGAAGCCATTAGAGGTCTAGGGTGAAAAAGGAAATATCCTAAGATAAAAACTGAAAAGAATCTTTCTGAGGAACTGCTGTGTTTTCTCTTAATTCAACTCACAGAGTTACAGCTTTACCCTCAAGAAGCCTTTTGCTGAGGCTGCTGTTGTGGTATTTGCAAAGTGATATTTGGAAGCCCTTAGAGGGCAATGGTGAAAAAGGAAATATCTTCAGTTATAAACTGAAAAGAAGCATTCTGAGATACTGCTTTGTGTTCTGTTAATTCTTCTCAAAGAATCACAGCTTTCCCCTGAAGAAACCTTCCGCTAAGACTGTTCTTGTGGAATTTGCAAAGTGATATTTCGAAGCCCATAGATGGCTATGGTGAAAAAGGAAATATCCTAAGATTAAAACCGAGAAGAAGCTTTCTGAGAAACTGCTTTGTGTTCTGTTAGTTAATCTCACAGTGTTAGAGCTTTCCCCTCAAGGAACCATTCAGTAAGACTGTTCTTGTGCAATTTTCAAAGTGACATTTGGAAGCCCATAGAGGGCTACAGTGAAAAAGGAAATATCTTCCTTTAAAAACTGAAAAGAAGCACTCTGAGAAACTGCCGTGTGTTCTGTTAATATATCTCACCGAGTTACAGCTTTCTCCACAAGAAGCCTTTCGCTAAGACTGTTCCTGTGGGATTTGCATAGTGATATTTGGAAGCCCATAGAGGGCTATGTTGAAAAAGGAAATATCCTAAGATAAAAACTGGAAAGAAGATTTCTGAGAAACTGCTTTATGTTCTGTTTATTCACAGCACAGAATTACAGCTTTTCTCTCCAGAAGTCTTTCGCTAAGACTGTTCTTGTGGAATTTGCAAAGTGATCTTGGAAGCCCATAGAGGGCTATGGTGAAAAAGGAAATAGCTTTAGTTAAAAACTGGAAAGAAACTTTCTGAGAAACTGCTTTTGTTCTGTTTATTCATCTCACAGATTTACAGCTTTCCCCTCATAAAGCCGTTAACTAAGACTGTTCTTGTGGAATTTGCAAAGTGATATTTGGGAGCCCAGAGAGAGCTACGGTGAAAAAGGAAATATCTTCCGTTAAAAACTGGAAAGAAGACTTCTGAGAAACTGCTTTGTGTTTTGTTAATTCATCACACAGAGTTACAGCGTTCCCCTGAAGAACCCTTTCACTAAGACTGTTCTTGTGGAATTTGCAAAGTGATATTTCGAAGCCCATTGTGGGCTATGGTGAAAAAGGAAATACCCTAAGATAAAAACTGAAAAGAAGCTTTCTGAGAAACTGCTTTGTTTTCTGTTAATTCAACTCACAGAGTTACAGCTTTCCCCTCAAGAGGCCTGTCGCTAAGGCTGTTTTTGTGGAATTTGCAAGGTGATAGTTGGAAGCCCATAGATGCCTATGGTGAAAATGGAAATATCCTAATTTAAAAATCGAAAAGAAGCTTTCTGAGAAACTGCCTTGTGTTCTGTTAGTTCATCTCACAGAGTTACAGCTTTACCCTCAAGAAGCCGTTCACTAAGACTGTTCTTGTGAAATTTGCAAGGTGATATTGGAAGCCCTTAGAGGGCTATGATGAAAAAGGAAATATGTTCAGTTAAAAACTGGAACGAAGCTTTCTGAGAAACTACTTTGTGGTCTCTTAATTCAACTCACAGAGTTACAGCTTTCCCTTCAAGAAGCCTTTCGCTAAGACTGTTCTTGTGGAATTTTCAAAGTTATATTTGGAGCCCTTAGAAGGCTATGGTGAAAAAGGAAATACCCTAAGATAAAAACTGAACAGAAGCTTTCTGAGAAGCTGCTTTGTGTATGTTAATTCATCTCACAGAGTTACAGCTTGTCCCTGCAGAAGCCTTTCACTAAGACTGTTCTTGTGGAATTTACAAAGTGATATTTGGAAGCCCATAGAGGGCAATGGTGAAAATGGAAATATCATAAGATAAAAAAAGAAAAGTAGCTTTCTGTGAAACTGCCTTGTGTTCTGTTAGTTCATCTCACAGAGTTATCGCTTTCCACTCAAGAAACTGTTCACTAAGACTGTTCTTGTGTAATTTGCAAAGAATTATTTGGAAGCACGTAGAGGGCTATGGTGAAAATGGAAATATCTTGCGTTAAGAACTGGAAAGAAGAATTCTGAGAAACTGCCGTGTGTTGTGTTAATACATCTCACCGTGTTACAGCTTTCCCCTCAAAAAGCCTTTCGCTAAGACTGTTCTTGTGGGATTTCCAAAGTGATATTTGGAAGCCCATAGAGGGCTTTGGTGAAAGAGGAAATATCTTCAGTTAAAAACTGAAAAAAAGGTTTCTGAGAAGCTGCTTTGTGGTCTGTTAATTCAACTCACAGAGTTACAGATTTCCCCTTAATAAGCCTTTCACTAAGGCTGTTGTTGTGGAATTAGAAAAGTGATATTTGGAAGCCCATAGAGGGCTTTGGTGAAAAAGGAAATATCTTCAGTTAAAAGCTAAAGAGAAGCTTTCTGAGAAACTGCTTTGAGTTCTGTAAATTCAACTCACAGAGTTTGAGCTTTCCTATAAAGAATGCTTTCGCTAAGGATGTTGTTGTGGAAATTGCAAAGTGATATTTGGAAGCCCATAGAGGGCAATGGTGAAAATGGAAATATCCTAAGATAAAAAAAGAAAAGAAGCTTTCTGAGAAACCGCTTTTGGTTCTGTTAGTTCATCTCACAGAGTTACAGCTTTCCACTCAAGAAGCAGTTCACTAAGACAATTCTTGTGAAATTTCCAAAGTGATATTTGGAAGCCCGTAGTCGGCTATGGTGAAAAAGGAATATCTCCCGTTAAAAACTGGAAAGAAGATTTCTGAGAAACTGCATTGTGTTCTGTTAATTCATCTCACAGAGTCACAGCTTTCCCCTCAAGAAGCCTTTCGCTAAGACTGTTCTTGTGGAATTTGCAAGGTGATATTTGGAGGCACATAGAGGGCTATGGTGAAAAAGGAAATATCTTCCGTTAAAAACTGGAAAGAAGCTCTCTTAGAAACTGCTTTGTGTTCTGTGAATTCATCTCACAGAGTTACAGCTTTCCCCTCTAGAAGCCTTTCGCTAAGACTGTTCTTGTGGAATTTGCAAAGTGAAATTTGGAAGCCCTTAGAGAGCTATGGTGAAAAAGGAAATATCTTCCGTTAAAAACCGAAAAGAAGATCTCTGAGAAACTGCGTTGTGTTCTGTTATTTCATTTCACAGGGTTACAGCTTTCCTCTCAGGAAGCCTTTCTCTAAGACTGTTCTTGTGGAATTTGCAAAGTGATACTTGGAAGCCCTTAGAGGGCTATGGTGAAAAACGAAATATCTTCCATTATAAACTGGAAAGAACCTTTCTGAGAAACTGCCTTGTGTTCTGTTAGTTCATCTCACAGAGTTACAGCTTTCCCCTCAAGAAGCCTTTCGATAAGACAGATCTGGAGGAATTTGCAAAGTGATATTTTTAATCACATAGAGGGCTATGGTGTAAATGGAAATATCCTAAGATAAAAACCGAAAAGAACCTTTCTGAGAAACTGCTTTCTGTTCTGTTAGTTCATCTCACAGAGTTACAGCTTTCCGCTCAAGGAGCCGTTCAATAAGACTGTTCTTGTGGAATTTGCCAAGTGATGTTTGGAAGCCATTAGAGGTCTAGGGTGAAAAAGGAAATATCCTAAGATAAAAACTGAAAAGAATCTTTCTGAGGATCTGCTGTGTTTTCTCTTAATTCAACTCACAGAGTTACAGCTTTACCCTCAAGAAGCCTTTTGCTGAGGCTGCTGTTGTGGTATTTGCAAAGTGATATTTGGAAGCCCTTAGAGGGCAATGGTGAAAAAGGAAATATCTTCAGTTAAAAACTGAAAAGAAGCATTCTGAGATACTGCTTTGTGTTCTGTTAATTCTTCTCAAAGAATCACAGCTTTCCCCTGAAGAAACCTTCCGCTAAGACTGTTCTTGTGGAATTTGCAAAGTGATATTTCGAAGCCCATAGATGGCTATGGTGAAAAAGGAAATATCCTAAGATTAAAACCGAGAAGAAGCTTTCTGAGAAACTGCTTTGTGTTCTGTTAGTTAATCTCACAGTGTTAGAGCTTTCCCCTCAAGGAACCATTCAGTAAGACTGTTCTTGTGCAATTTTCAAAGTGACATTTGGAAGCCCATAGAGGGCTACAGTGAAAAAGGAAATATCTTCCTTTAAAAACTGAAAAGAAGCACTCTGAGAAACTGCCGTGTGTTCTGTTAATATATCTCACCGAGTTACAGCTTTCTCCACAAGAAGCCTTTCGCTAAGACTGTTCCTGTGAGATTTGCATAGTGATATTTGGAAGCCCATAGAGGGCTATGGTGAAAAAGGAAATATCCTAAGATAAAAACTGGACAGAAGATTTCTGAGAAACTGCTTTATGTTCTGTTTATTCACAGCACAGAATTACAGCTTTTCTCTCCAGAAGTCTTTCGCTAAGACTGTTCTTGTGGAATTTGCAAAGTGATCCTGGAAGCCCATAGAGGGCTATGGTGAAAAAGGAAATAGCTTTAGTTAAAAACTGGAAAGAAACTTTCTGAGAAACTGCTTTTGTTCTGTTTATTCATCTCACAGATTTACAGCTTTCCCCTCATAAAGCCGTTAACTAAGACTGTTCTTGTGGAATTTGCAAAGTGATATTTGGGAGCCCAGAGAGAGCTACGGTGAAAAAGGAAATATCTTCCGTTAAAAACTGGAAAGAAGACTTCTGAGAAACTGCTTTGTGTTTTGTTAATTCATCACACAGAGTTACAGCGTTCCCCTGAAGAACCCTTTCACTAAGACTGTTCTTGTGGAATTTGCAAAGTGATATTTCGAAGCCCATTGTGGGCTATGGTGAAAAAGGAAATACCCTAAGATAAAAACTGAAAAGAAGCTTTCTGAGAAACTGCTTTGTTTTCTGTTAATTCAACTCACAGAGTTACAGCTTTCCCCTCAAGAGGCCTGTCGCTAAGGCTGTTTTTGTGGAATTTGCAAGGTGATAGTTGGAAGCCCATAGATGCCTATGGTGAAAATGGAAATATCCTAATTTAAAAATGGAAAAGAAGCTTTCTGAGAAAC
Organism: Chlorocebus sabaeus; assembly: GCF_047675955.1. NCBI lineage: Eukaryota > Metazoa > Chordata > Mammalia > Primates > Cercopithecidae > Chlorocebus > Chlorocebus sabaeus. The sequence goes on from NW_027327505.1 coordinate 356,804, forward strand.
TGCCTTGTGTTCTGTTAGTTCATCTCACAGAGTTACATCTTTACCCTCAAGAAGCCGTTCACTAAGACTGTTCTTGTGAAATTTGCAAGGTGATATTGGAAGCCCTTAGAGGGCTATGATGAAAAAGGAAATATGTTCAGTTAAAAACTGGAACGAAGCTTTCTGAGAAACTACTTTGTGGTCTCTTAATTCAACTCACAGAGTTACAGCTTTCCCTTCAAGAAGCCTTTCGCTAAGACTGTTCTTGTGGAATTTTCAAAGTTATACTTGGAGCCCTTAGAAGGCTATGGTGAAAAAGGAAATACCCTAAGATAAAAACTGAACAGAAGCTTTCTGAGAAGCTGCTTTGTGTATGTTAATTCATCTCACAGAGTTACAGCTTGTCCCTGCAGAAGCCTTTCACTAAGACTGTTCTTGTGGAATTTACAAAGTGATATTTGGAAGCCCATAGAGGGCAATGGTGAAAATGGAAATATCATAAGATAAAAAAAGAAAAGTAGCTTTCTGTGAAACTGCCTTGTGTTCTGTTAGTTCATCTCACAGAGTTATCGCTTTCCACTCAAGAAACTGTTCACTAAGACTGTTCTTGTGTAATTTGCAAAGAATTATTTGGAAGCACGTAGAGGGCTATGGTGAAAATGGAAATATCTTGCGTTAAGAACTGGAAAGAAGAATTCTGAGAAACTGCCGTGTGTTGTGTTAATACATCTCACCGTGTTACAGCTTTCCCCTCAAAAAGCCTTTCGCTAAGACTGTTCTTGTGGGATTTCCAAAGTGATATTTGGAAGCCCATAGAGGGCTTTGGTGAAAGAGGAAATATCTTCAGTTAAAAACTGAAAAAAAGGTTTCTGAGAAACTGCTTTGTGGTCTGTTAATTCAACTCACAGAGTTACAGATTTCCCCTTAATAAGCCTTTCACTAAGGCTGTTGTTGTGGAATTAGAAAAGTGATATTTGGAAGCCCATAGAGGGCTTTGGTGAAAAAGGAAATATCTTCAGTTAAAAGCTAAAGAGAAGCTTTCTGAGAAACTGCTTTGAGTTCTGTAAATTCAACTCACAGAGTTTGAGCTTTCCTATAAAGAATGCTTTCGCTAAGGATGTTGTTGTGGAAATTGCAAAGTGATATTTGGAAGCCCATAGAGGGCAATGGTGAAAATGGAAATATCCTAAGATAAAAAAAGAAAAGAAGCTTTCTGAGAAACCGCTTTTGGTTCTGTTAGTTCATCTCACAGAGTTACAGCTTTCCACTCAAGAAGCAGTTCACTAAGACAATTCTTGTGAAATTTCCAAAGTGATATTTGGAAGCCCGTAGTCGGCTATGGTGAAAAAGGAATATCTTCCGTTAAAAACTGGAAAGAAGATTTCTGAGAAACTGCATTGTGTTCTGTTAATTCATCTCACAGAGTCACAGCTTTCCCCTCAAGAAGCCTTTCGCTGAGACTGTTCTTGTGGAATTTGCAAGGTGATATTTGGAGGCACATAGAGGGCTATGGTGAAAAAGGAAATATCTTCCGTTAAAAACTGGAAAGAAGCTCTCTTAGAAACTGCTTTGTGTTCTGTGAATTCATCTCACAGAGTTACAGCTTTCCCCTCTAGAAGCCTTTCGCTAAGACTGTTCTTGTGGAATTTGCAAAGTGAAATTTGGAAGCCCTTAGAGAGCTATGGTGAAAAAGGAAATATCTTCCGTTAAAAACCGAAAAGAAGATCTCTGAGAAACTGCGTTGTGTTCTGTTATTTCATTTCACAGGGTTACAGCTTTCCTCTCAGGAAGCCTTTCTCTAAGACTGTTCTTGTGGAATTTGCAAAGTGATACTTGGAAGCCCTTAGAGGGCTATGGTGAAAAACGAAATATCTTCCATTATAAACTGGAAAGAACCTTTCTGAGAAACTGCCTTGTGTTCTGTTAGTTCATCTCACAGAGTTACAGCTTTCCCCTCTAGAAGCCTTTCGCTAAGACTGTTCTTGTGGAATTTGCAAAGTGAAATTTGGAAGCCCTTAGAGAGCTATGGTGAAAAAGTAAATATCTTCCGTTAAAAACCGAAAAGAAGATCTCTGAGAAACTGCGTTGTGTTCTGTTATTTCATTTCACAGGGTTACAGCTTTCCTCTCAGGAAGCCTTTCTCTAAGACTGTTCTTGTGGAATTTGCAAAGTGATATTTGGAAGCCCTTAGAGGGCTATGGTGAAAAACGAAATATCTTCCATTATAAACTGGAAAGAACCTTTCTGAGAAACTGCCTTGTGTTCTGTTAGTTCATCTCACAGAGTTACAGCTTTCCCCTCAAGAAGCCTTTCGATAAGACAGATCTGGAGGAATTTGCAAAGTGATATTTTTAATCACATAGAGGGCTATGGTGTAAATGGAAATATCCTAAGATAAAAACCGAAAAGAACCTTTCTGAGAAACTGCTTTCTGTTCTGTTAGTTCATCTCACAGAGTTACAGCTTTCCGCTCAAGGAGCCGTTCAATAAGACTGTTCTTGTGGAATTTGCCAAGTGAGGTTTGGAAGCCATTAGAGGTCTAGGGTGAAAAAGGAAATATCCTAAGATAAAAACTGAAAAGAATCTTTCTGAGGAACTGTTGTGTTTTCTCTTAATTCAACTCACAGAGTTACAGCTTTACCCTCAAGAAGCCTTTTGCTGAGGCTGCTGTTGTGGTATTTGCAAAGTGATATTTGGAAGCCCTTAGAGGGCAATGGTGAAAAAGGAAATATCTTCAGTTAAAAACTGAAAAGAAGCATTCTGAGATACTGCTTTGTGTTCTGTTAATTCTTCTCAAAGAATCACAGCTTTCCCCTGAAGAAACCTTCCGCTAAGACTGTTCTTGTGGAATTTGCAAAGTGATATTTCGAAGCCCATAGATGGCTATGGTGAAAAAGGAAATATCCTAAGATTAAAACCGAGAAGAAGCTTTCTGAGAAACTGCTTTGTGTTCTGTTAGTTAATCTCACAGTGTTAGAGCTTTCCCCTCAAGGAACCATTCAGTAAGACTGTTCTTGTGCAATTTTCAAAGTGACATTTGGAAGCCCATAGAGGGCTACAGTGAAAAAGGAAATATCTTCCTTTAAAAACTGAAAAGAAGCACTCTGAGAAACTGCCGTGTGTTCTGTTAATATATCTCACCGAGTTACAGCTTTCTCCACAAGAAGCCTTTCGCTAAGACTGTTCCTGTGGGATTTGCATAGTGATATTTGGAAGCCCATAGAGGGCTATGTTGAAAAAGGAAATATCCTAAGATAAAAACTGGAAAGAAGATTTCTGAGAAACTGCTTTATGTTCTGTTTATTCACAGCACAGAATTACAGCTTTTCTCTCCAGAAGTCTTTCGCTAAGACTGTTCTTGTGGAATTTGCAAAGTGATCTTGGAAGCCCATAGAGGGCTATGGTGAAAAAGGAAATATCTTCCATTATAAACTGGAAAGAACCTTTCTGAGAAACTGCTTTTGTTCTGTTTATTCATCTCACAGATTTACAGCTTTCCCCTCATAAAGCCGTTAACTAAGACTGTTCTTGTGGAATTTGCAAAGTGATATTTGGGAGCCCAGAGAGAGCTACGGTGAAAAAGGAAATATCTTCCGTTAAAAACTGGAAAGAAGACTTCTGAGAAACTGCTTTGTGTTTTGTTAATTCATCACACAGAGTTACAGCGTTCCCCTGAAGAACCCTTTCACTAAGACTGTTCTTGTGGAATTTGCAAAGTGATATTTCGAAGCCCATTGTGGGCTATGGTGAAAAAGGAAATACCCTAAGATAAAAACTGAAAAGAAGCTTTCTGAGAAACTGCTTTGTTTTCTGTTAATTCAACTCACAGAGTTACAGCTTTCCCCTCAAGAGGCCTGTCGCTAAGGCTGTTTTTGTGGAATTTGCAAGGTGATAGTTGGAAGCCCATAGATGCCTATGGTGAAAATGGAAATATCCTAATTTAAAAATCGAAAAGAAGCTTTCTGAGAAACTGCCTTGTGTTCTGTTAGTTCATCTCACAGAGTTACAGCTTTACCCTCAAGAAGCCGTTCACTAAGACTGTTCTTGTGAAATTTGCAAGGTGATATTGGAAGCCCTTAGAGGGCTATGATGAAAAAGGAAATATGTTCAGTTAAAAACTGGAACGAAGCTTTCTGAGAAACTACTTTGTGGTCTCTTAATTCAACTCACAGAGTTACAGCTTTCCCTTCAAGAAGCCTTTCGCTAAGACTGTTCTTGTGGAATTTTCAAAGTTATATTTGGAGCCCTTAGAAGGCTATGGTGAAAAAGGAAATACCCTAAGATAAAAACTGAACAGAAGCTTTCTGAGAAGCTGCTTTGTGTATGTTAATTCATCTCACAGAGTTACAGCTTGTCCCTGCAGAAGCCTTTCACTAAGACTGTTCTTGTGGAATTTACAAAGTGATATTTGGAAGCCCATAGAGGGCAATGGTGAAAATGGAAATATCATAAGATAAAAAAAGAAAAGTAGCTTTCTGTGAAACTGCCTTGTGTTCTGTTAGTTCATCTCACAGAGTTATCGCTTTCCACTCAAGAAACTGTTCACTAAGACTGTTCTTGTGTAATTTGCAAAGAATTATTTGGAAGCACGTAGAGGGCTATGGTGAAAATGGAAATATCTTGCGTTAAGAACTGGAAAGAAGAATTCTGAGAAACTGCCGTGTGTTGTGTTAATACATCTCACCGTGTTACAGCTTTCCCCTCAAAAAGCCTTTCGCTAAGACTGTTCTTGTGGGATTTCCAAAGTGATATTTGGAAGCCCATAGAGGGCTTTGGTGAAAGAGGAAATATCTTCAGTTAAAAACTGAAAAAAAGGTTTCTGAGAAGCTGCTTTGTGGTCTGTTAATTCAACTCACAGAGTTACAGATTTCCCCTTAATAAGCCTTTCACTAAGGCTGTTGTTGTGGAATTAGAAAAGTGATATTTGGAAGCCCATAGAGGGCTTTGGTGAAAAAGGAAATATCTTCAGTTAAAAGCTAAAGAGAAGCTTTCTGAGAAACTGCTTTGTGTTCTGTAAATTCAACTCACAGAGTTTGAGCTTTCCTATAAAGAATGCTTTCGCTAAGGATGTTGTTGTGGAAATTGCAAAGTGATATTTGGAAGCCCATAGAGGGCAATGGTGAAAATGGAAATATCCTAAGATAAAAAAAGAAAAGAAGCTTTCTGAGAAACCGCTTTTGGTTCTGTTAGTTCATCTCACAGAGTTACAGCTTTCCACTCAAGAAGCAGTTCACTAAGACAATTCTTGTGAAATTTCCAAAGTGATATTTGGAAGCCCGTAGTCGGCTATGGTGAAAAAGGAATATCTCCCGTTAAAAACTGGAAAGAAGATTTCTGAGAAACTGCATTGTGTTCTGTTAATTCATCTCACAGAGTCACAGCTTTCCCCTCAAGAAGCCTTTCGCTGAGACTGTTCTTGTGGAATTTGCAAGGTGATATTTGGAGGCACATAGAGGGCTATGGTGAAAAAGGAAATATCTTCCGTTAAAAACTGGAAAGAAGCTCTCTTAGAAACTGCTTTGTGTTCTGTGAATTCATCTCACAGAGTTACAGCTTTCCCCTCTAGAAGCCTTTCGCTAAGACTGTTCTTGTGGAATTTGCAAAGTGAAATTTGGAAGCCCTTAGAGAGCTATGGTGAAAAAGGAAATATCTTCCGTTAAAAACCGAAAAGAAGATCTCTGAGAAACTGCGTTGTGTTCTGTTATTTCATTTCACAGGGTTACAGCTTTCCTCTCAGGAAGCCTTTCTCTAAGACTGTTCTTGTGGAATTTGCAAAGTGATATTTGGAAGCCCTTAGAGGGCTATGGTGAAAAACGAAATATCTTCCATTATAAACTGGAAAGAACCTTTCTGAGAAACTGCCTTGTGTTCTGTTAGTTCATCTCACAGAGTTACAGCTTTCCACTCAAGAAGCAGTTCACTAAGACAATTCTTGTGAAATTTCCAAAGTGATATTTGGAAGCCCGTAGTCGGCTATGGTGAAAAAGGAATATCTTCCGTTAAAAACTGGAAAGAAGATTTCTGAGAAACTGCATTGTGTTCTGTTAATTCATCTCACAGAGTCACAGCTTTCCCCTCAAGAAGCCTTTCGCTAAGACTGTTCTTGTGGAATTTGCAAGGTGATATTTGGAGGCACATAGAGGGCTATGGTGAAAAAGGAAATATCTTCCGTTAAAAACTGGAAAGAAGCTCTCTTAGAAACTGCTTTGTGTTCTGTGAATTCATCTCACAGAGTTACAGCTTTCCCCTCTAGAAGCCTTTCGCTAAGACTGTTCTTGTGGAATTTGCAAAGTGAAATTTGGAAGCCCTTAGAGAGCTATGGTGAAAAAGGAAATATCTTCCGTTAAAAACCGAAAAGAAGATCTCTGAGAAACTGCGTTGTGTTCTGTTATTTCATTTCACAGGGTTACAGCTTTCCTCTCAGGAAGCCTTTCTCTAAGACTGTTCTTGTGGAATTTGCAAAGTGATATTTGGAAGCCCTTAGAGGGCTATGGTGAAAAATGAAATATCTTCCATTATAAACTGGAAAGAACCTTTCTGAGAAACTGCCTTGTGTTCTGTTAGTTCATCTCACAGAGTTACAGCTTTCCCCTCAAGAAGCCTTTCGATAAGACAGATCTGGAGGAATTTGCAAAGTGATATTTTAATCACATAGAGGGCTATGGTGTAAATGGAAATATCCTAAGATAAAAACCGAAAAGAACCTTTCTGAGAAACTGCTTTCTGTTCTGTTAGTTCATCTCACAGAGTTACAGCTTTCCGCTCAAGGAGCCGTTCAATAAGACTGTTCTTGTGGAATTTGCCAAGTGATGTTTGGAAGCCATTAGAGGTCTAGGGTGAAAAAGGAAATATCCTAAGATAAAAACTGAAAAGAATCTTTCTGAGGATCTGCTGTGTTTTCTCTTAATTCAACTCACAGAGTTACAGCTTTACCCTCAAGAAGCCTTTTGCTGAGGCTGCTGTTGTGGTATTTGCAAAGTGATATTTGGAAGCCCTTAGAGGGCAATGGTGAAAAAGGAAATATCTTCAGTTAAAAACTGAAAAGAAGCATTCTGAGATACTGCTTTGTGTTCTGTTAATTCTTCTCAAAGAATCACAGCTTTCCCCTGAAGAAACCTTCCGCTAAGACTGTTCTTGTGGAATTTGCAAAGTGATATTTCGAAGCCCATAGATGGCTATGGTGAAAAAGGAAATATCCTAAGATTAAAACCGAGAAGAAGCTTTCTGAGAAACTGCTTTGTGTTCTGTTAGTTAATCTCACAGTGTTAGAGCTTTCCCCTCAAGGAACCATTCAGTAAGACTGTTCTTGTGCAATTTTCAAAGTGACATTTGGAAGCCCATAGAGGGCTACAGTGAAAAAGGAAATATCTTCCTTTAAAAACTGAAAAGAAGCACTCTGAGAAACTGCCGTGTGTTCTGTTAATATATCTCACCGAGTTACAGCTTTCTCCACAAGAAGCCTTTCGCTAAGACTGTTCCTGTGGGATTTGCATAGTGATATTTGGAAGCCCATAGAGGGCTATGTTGAAAAAGGAAATATCCTAAGATAAAAACTGGACAGAAGATTTCTGAGAAACTGCTTTATGTTCTGTTTATTCACAGCACAGAATTACAGCTTTTCTCTCCAGAAGTCTTTCGCTAAGACTGTTCTTGTGGAATTTGCAAAGTGATCTTGGAAGCCCATAGAGGGCTATGGTGAAAAAGGAAATAGCTTTAGTTAAAAACTGGAAAGAAACTTTCTGAGAAACTGCTTTTGTTCTGTTTATTCATCTCACAGATTTACAGCTTTCCCCTCATAAAGCCGTTAACTAAGACTGTTTTTGTGGAATTTGCAAAGTGATATTTGGGAGCCCAGAGAGAGCTACGGTGAAAAAGGAAATATCTTCCGTTAAAAACTGGAAAGAAGACTTCTGAGAAACTGCTTTGTGTTTTGTTAATTCATCTCACAGAGTTACAGCGTTCCCCTGAAGAACCCTTTCACTAAGACTGTTCTTGTGGAATTTGCAAAGTGATATTTCGAAGCCCATTGTGGGCTATGGTGAAAAAGGAAATATCCTAAGATAAAAACTGAAAAGAAGCTTTCTGAGAAACTGCTTTGTTTTCTGTTAATTCAACTCACAGAGTTACAGCTTTCCCCTCAAGAGGCCTGTCGCTAAGGCTGTTTTTGTGGAATTTGCAAGGTGATAGTTGGAAGCCCATAGATGCCTATGGTGAAAATGGAAATATCCTAATTTAAAAATCGAAAAGAAGCTTTCTGAGAAACTGCCTTGTGTTCTGTTAGTTCATCTCACAGAGTTACAGCTTTACCCTCAAGAAGCCGTTCACTAAGACTGTTCTTGTGAAATTTGCAAGGTGATATTGGAAGCCCTTAGAGGGCTATGATGAAAAAGGAAATATGTTCAGTTAAAAACTGGAACGAAGCTTTCTGAGAAACTACTTTGTGGTCTCTTAATTCAACTCACAGAGTTACAGCTTTCCCTTCAAGAAGCCTTTCGCTAAGACTGTTCTTGTGGAATTTTCAAAGTTATATTTGGAGCCCTTAGAAGGCTATGGTGAAAAAGGAAATACCCTAAGATAAAAACTGAACAGAAGCTTTCTGAGAAGCTGCTTTGTGTATGTTAATTCATCTCACAGAGTTACAGCTTGTCCCTGCAGAAGCCTTTCACTAAGACTGTTCTTGTGGAATTTACAAAGTGATATTTGGAAGCCCATAGAGGGCAATGGTGAAAATGGAAATATCATAAGATAAAAAAAGAAAAGTAGCTTTCTGTGAAACTGCCTTGTGTTCTGTTAGTTCATCTCACAGAGTTATCGCTTTCCACTCAAGAAACTGTTCACTAAGACTGTTCTTGTGTAATTTGCAAAGAATTATTTGGAAGCACGTAGAGGGCTATGGTGAAAATGGAAATATCTTGCGTTAAGAACTGGAAAGAAGAATTCTGAGAAACTGCCGTGTGTTGTGTTAATACATCTCACCGTGTTACAGCTTTCCCCTCAAAAAGCCTTTCGCTAAGACTGTTCTTGTGGGATTTCCAAAGTGATATTTGGAAGCCCATAGAGGGCTTTGGTGAAAGAGGAAATATCTTCAGTTAAAAACTGAAAAAAAGGTTTCTGAGAAGCTGCTTTGTGGTCTGTTAATTCAACTCACAGAGTTACAGATTTCCCCTTAATAAGCCTTTCACTAAGGCTGTTGTTGTGGAATTAGAAAAGTGATATTTGGAAGCCCATAGAGGGCTTTGGTGAAAAAGGAAATATCTTCAGTTAAAAGCTAAAGAGAAGCTTTCTGAGAAACTGCTTTGAGTTCTGTAAATTCAACTCACAGAGTTTGAGCTTTCCTATAAAGAATGCTTTCGCTAAGGATGTTGTTGTGGAAATTGCAAAGTGATATTTGGAAGCCCATAGAGGGCAATGGTGAAAATGGAAATATCCTAAGATAAAAAAAGAAAAGAAGCTTTCTGAGAAACCGCTTTTGGTTCTGTTAGTTCATCTCACAGAGTTACAGCTTTCCACTCAAGAAGCAGTTCACTAAGACAATTCTTGTGAAATTTCCAAAGTGATATTTGGAAGCCCGTAGTCGGCTATGGTGAAAAAGGAATATCTTCCGTTAAAAACTGGAAAGAAGATTTCTGAGAAACTGCATTGTGTTCTGTTAATTCATCTCACAGAGTCACAGCTTTCCCCTCAAGAAGCCTTTCGCTAAGACTGTTCTTGTGGAATTTGCAAGGTGATATTTGGAGGCACATAGAGGGCTATGGTGAAAAAGGAAATATCTTCCGTTAAAAACTGGAAAGAAGCTCTCTTAGAAACTGCTTTGTGTTCTGTGAATTCATCTCACAGAGTTACAGCTTTCCCCTCTAGAAGCCTTTCGCTAAGACTGTTCTTGTGGAATTTGCAAAGTGAAATTTGGAAGCCCTTAGAGAGCTATGGTGAAAAAGGAAATATCTTCCGTTAAAAACCGAAAAGAAGATCTCTGAGAAACTGCGTTGTGTTCTGTTATTTCATTTCACAGGGTTACAGCTTTCCTCTCAGGAAGCCTTTCTCTAAGACTGTTCTTGTGGAATTTGCAAAGTGATATTTGGAAGCCCTTAGAGGGCTATGGTGAAAAACGAAATATCTTCCATTATAAACTGGAAAGAACCTTTCTGAGAAACTGCCTTGTGTTCTGTTAGTTCATCTCACAGAGTTACAGCTTTCCCCTCAAGAAGCCTTTCGATAAGACAGATCTGGAGGAATTTGCAAAGTGATATTTTTAATCACATAGAGGGCTATGGTGTAAATGGAAATATCCTAAGATAAAAAACGAAAAGAACCTTTCTGAGAAACTTCTTTCTGTTCTGTTAGTTCATCTCACAGTGTTACAGCTTTCCGCTCAAGGAGCCGTTCAATAAGACTGTTCTTGTGGAATTTGCCAAGTGATGTTTGGAAGCCATTAGAGGTCTAGGGTGAAAAAGGAAATATCCTAAGATAAAAACTGAAAAGAATCTTTCTGAGGATCTGCTGTGTTTTCTCTTAATTCAACTCAAAGAGTTACAGCTTTACCCTCAAGAAGCCTTTTGCTGAGGCTGCTGTTGTGGTATTTGCAAAGTGATATTTGGAAGCCCTTAGAGGGCAATGGTGAAAAAGGAATTATCTTCAGTTAAAAACTGAAAAGAAGCATTCTGAGATACTGCTTTGTGTTCTGTTAATTCTTCTCAAAGAATCACAGCTTTCCCCTGAAGAAACCTTCCGCTAAGACTGTTCTTGTGGAATTTGCAAAGTGATATTTCGAACCCCATAGATGGCTATGGTGAAAAAGGAAATATCCTAAGATTAAAACCGAGAAGAAGCTTTCTGAGAAACTGCTTTGTGTTCTGTTAGTTAATCTCACAGTGTTAGAGCTTTCCCCTCAAGGAACCATTCAGTAAGACTGTTCTTGTGCAATTTTCAAAGTGACATTTGGAAGCCCATAGAGGGCTACAGTGAAAAAGGAAATATCTTCCGTTAAAAACTGAAAAGAAGCACTCTGAGAAACTGCCGTGTGTTCTGTTAATATATCTCACCGAGTTACAGCTTTCTCCACAAGAAGCCTTTCGCTAAGACTGTTCCTGTGGGATTTGCATAGTGATATTTGGAAGCCCATAGAGGGCTATGTTGAAAAAGGAAATATCCTAAGATAAAAACTGGAAAGAAGATTTCTGAGAAACTGCTTTATGTTCTGTTTATTCACAGCACAGAATTACAGCTTTTCTCTCCAGAAGTCTTTCGCTAAGACTGTTCTTGTGGAATTTGCAAAGTGATCTTGGAAGCCCATAGAGGGCTATGGTGAAAAAGGAAATAGCTTTAGTTAAAAACTGGAAAGAAACTTTCTGAGAAACTGCTTTTGTTCTGTTTATTCATCTCACAGATTTACAGCTTTCCCCTCATAAAGCCGTTAACTAAGACTGTTCTTGTGGAATTTGCAAAGTGATATTTGGGAGCCCAGAGAGAGCTACGGTGAAAAAGGAAATATCTTCCGTTAAAAACTGGAAAGAAGACTTCTGAGAAACTGCTTTGTGTTTTGTTAATTCATCACACAGAGTTACAGCGTTCCCCTGAAGAACCCTTTCACTAAGACTGTTCTTGTGGAATTTGCAAAGTGATATTTCGAAGCCCATTGTGGGCTATGGTGAAAAAGGAAATACCCTAAGATAAAAACTGAAAAGAAGCTTTCTGAGAAACTGCTTTGTTTTCTGTTAATTCAACTCACAGAGTTACAGCTTTCCCCTCAAGAGGCCTGTCGCTAAGGCTGTTTTTGTGGAATTTGCAAGGTGATAGTTGGAAGCCCATAGATGCCTATGGTGAAAATGGAAATATCCTAATTTAAAAATCGAAAAGAAGCTTTCTGAGAAACTGCCTTGTGTTCTGTTAGTTCATCTCACAGAGTTACAGCTTTACCCTCAAGAAGCCGTTCACTAAGACTGTTCTTGTGAAATTTGCAAGGTGATATTGGAAGCCCTTAGAGGGCTATGATGAAAAAGGAAATATGTTCAGTTAAAAACTGGAACGAAGCTTTCTGAGAAACTACTTTGTGGTCTCTTAATTCAACTCACAGAGTTACAGCTTTCCCTTCAAGAAGCCTTTCGCTAAGACTGTTCTTGTGGAATTTTCAAAGTTATACTTGGAGCCCTTAGAAGGCTATGGTGAAAAAGGAAATACCCTAAGATAAAAACTGAACAGAAGCTTTCTGAGAAGCTGCTTTGTGTATGTTAATTCATCTCACAGAGTTACAGCTTGTCCCTGCAGAAGCCTTTCACTAAGACTGTTCTTGTGGAATTTACAAAGTGATATTTGGAAGCCCATAGAGGGCAATGGTGAAAATGGAAATATCATAAGATAAAAAAAGAAAAGTAGCTTTCTGTGAAACTGCCTTGTGTTCTGTTAGTTCATCTCACAGAGTTATCGCTTTCCACTCAAGAAACTGTTCACTAAGACTGTTCTTGTGTAATTTGCAAAGAATTATTTGGAAGCACGTAGAGGGCTATGGTGAAAATGGAAATATCTTGCGTTAAGAACTGGAAAGAAGAATTCTGAGAAACTGCCGTGTGTTGTGTTAATACATCTCACCGTGTTACAGCTTTCCCCTCAAAAAGCCTTTCGCTAAGACTGTTCTTGTGGGATTTCCAAAGTGATATTTGGAAGCCCATAGAGGGCTTTGGTGAAAGAGGAAATATCTTCAGTTAAAAACTGAAAAAAAGGTTTCTGAGAAGCTGCTTTGTGGTCTGTTAATTCAACTCACAGAGTTACAGATTTCCCCTTAATAAGCCTTTCACTAAGGCTGTTGTTGTGGAATTAGAAAAGTGATATTTGGAAGCCCATAGAGGGCTTTGGTGAAAAAGGAAATATCTTCAGTTAAAAGCTAAAGAGAAGCTTTCTGAGAAACTGCTTTGTGTTCTGTAAATTCAACTCACAGAGTTTGAGCTTTCCTATAAAGAATGCTTTCGCTAAGGATGTTGTTGTGGAAATTGCAAAGTGATATTTGGAAGCCCATAGAGGGCAATGGTGAAAATGGAAATATCCTAAGATAAAAAAAGAAAAGAAGCTTTCTGAGAAACCGCTTTTGGTTCTGTTAGTTCATCTCACAGAGTTACAGCTTTCCACTCAAGAAGCAGTTCACTAAGACAATTCTTGTGAAATTTCCAAAGTGATATTTGGAAGCCCGTAGTCGGCTATGGTGAAAAAGGAATATCTTCCGTTAAAAACTGGAAAGAAGATTTCTGAGAAACTGCATTGTGTTCTGTTAATTCATCTCACAGAGTCACAGCTTTCCCCTCAAGAAGCCTTTCGCTAAGACTGTTCTTGTGGAATTTGCAAGGTGATATTTGGAGGCACATAGAGGGCTATGGTGAAAAAGGAAATATCTTCCGTTAAAAACTGGAAAGAAGCTCTCTTAGAAACTGCTTTGTGTTCTGTGAATGCATCTCACAGAGTTACAGCTTTCCCCTCTAGAAGCCTTTCGCTAAGACTGTTCTTGTGGAATTTGCAAAGTGAAATTTGGAAGCCCTTAGAGAGCTATGGTGAAAAAGGAAATATCTTCCGTTAAAAACCGAAAAGAAGATCTCTGAGAAACTGCGTTGTGTTCTGTTATTTCATTTCACAGGGTTACAGCTTTCCTCTCAGGAAGCCTTTCTCTAAGACTGTTCTTGTGGAATTTGCAAAGTGATATTTGGAAGCCCTTAGAGGGCTATGGTGAAAAACGAAATATCTTCCATTATAAACTGGAAAGAACCTTTCTGAGAAACTGCCTTGTGTTCTGTTAGTTCATCTCACAGAGTTACAGCTTTCCACTCAAGAAGCAGTTCACTAAGACAATTCTTGTGAAATTTCCAAAGTGATATTTGGAAGCCCGTAGTCGGCTATGGTGAAAAAGGAATATCTTCCGTTAAAAACTGGAAAGAAGATTTCTGAGAAACTGCATTGTGTTCTGTTAATTCATCTCACAGAGTCACAGCTTTCCCCTCAAGAAGCCTTTCGCTAAGACTGTTCTTGTGGAATTTGCAAGGTGATATTTGGAGGCACATAGAGGGCTATGGTGAAAAAGGAAATATCTTCCGTTAAAAACTGGAAAGAAGCTCTCTTAGAAACTGCTTTGTGTTCTGTGAATTCATCTCACAGAGTTACAGCTTTCCCCTCTAGAAGCCTTTCGCTAAGACTGTTCTTGTGGAATTTGCAAAGTGAAATTTGGAAGCCCTTAGAGAGCTATGGTGAAAAAGGAAATATCTTCCGTTAAAAACCGAAAAGAAGATCTCTGAGAAACTGCGTTGTGTTCTGTTATTTCATTTCACAGGGTTACAGCTTTCCTCTCAGGAAGCCTTTCTCTAAGACTGTTCTTGTGGAATTTGCAAAGTGATATTTGGAAGCCCTTAGAGGGCTATGGTGAAAAACGAAATATCTTCCATTATAAACTGGAAAGAACCTTTCTGAGAAACTGCCTTGTGTTCTGTTAGTTCATCTCACAGAGTTACAGCTTTCCCCTCAAGAAGCCTTTCGATAAGACAGATCTGGAGGAATTTGCAAAGTGATATTTTTAATCACATAGAGGGCTATGGTGTAAATGGAAATATCCTAAGATAAAAACCGAAAAGAACCTTTCTGAGAAACTGCTTTCTGTTCTGTTAGTTCATCTCACAGAGTTACAGCTTTCCGCTCAAGGAGCCGTTCAATAAGACTGTTCTTGTGGAATTTGCCAAGTGATGTTTGGAAGCCATTAGAGGTCTAGGGTGAAAAAGGAAATATCCTAAGATAAAAACTGAAAAGAATCTTTCTGAGGATCTGCTGTGTTTTCTCTTAATTCAACTCACAGAGTTACAGCTTTACCCTCAAGAAGCCTTTTGCTGAGGCTGCTGTTGTGGTATTTGCAAAGTGATATTTGGAAGCCCTTAGAGGGCAATGGTGAAAAAGGAAATATCTTCAGTTAAAAACTGAAAAGAAGCATTCTGAGATACTGCTTTGTGTTCTGTTAATTCTTCTCAAAGAATCACAGCTTTCCCCTGAAGAAACCTTCCGCTAAGACTGTTCTTGTGGAATTTGCAAAGTGATATTTCGAAGCCCATAGATGGCTATGGTGAAAAAGGAAATATCCTAAGATTAAAACCGAGAAGAAGCTTTCTGAGAAACTGCTTTGTGTTCTGTTAGTTAATCTCACAGTGTTAGAGCTTTCCCCTCAAGGAACCATTCAGTAAGACTGTTCTTGTGCAATTTTCAAAGTGACATTTGGAAGCCCATAGAGGGCTACAGTGAAAAAGGAAATATCTTCCTTTAAAAACTGAAAAGAAGCACTCTGAGAAACTGCCGTGTGTTCTGTTAATATATCTCACCGAGTTACAGCTTTCTCCACAAGAAGCCTTTCGCTAAGACTGTTCCTGTGGGATTTGCATAGTGATATTTGGAAGCCCATAGAGGGCTATGTTGAAAAAGGAAATATCCTAAGATAAAAACTGGACAGAAGATTTCTGAGAAACTGCTTTATGTTCTGTTTATTCACAGCACAGAATTACAGCTTTTCTCTCCAGAAGTCTTTCGCTAAGACTGTTCTTGTGGAATTTGCAAAGTGATCTTGGAAGCCCATAGAGGGCTATGGTGAAAAAGGAAATAGCTTTAGTTAAAAACTGGAAAGAAACTTTCTGAGAAACTGCTTTTGTTCTGTTTATTCATCTCACAGATTTACAGCTTTCCCCTCATAAAGCCGTTAACTAAGACTGTTCTTGTGGAATTTGCAAAGTGATATTTGGGAGCCCAGAGAGAGCTACGGTGAAAAAGGAAATATCTTCCGTTAAAAACTGGAAAGAAGACTTCTGAGAAACTGCTTTGTGTTTTGTTAATTCATCTCACAGAGTTACAGCGTTCCCCTGAAGAACCCTTTCACTAAGACTGTTCTTGTGGAATTTGCAAAGTGATATTTCGAAGCCCATTGTGGGCTATGGTGAAAAAGGAAATACCCTAAGATAAAAACTGAAAAGAAGCTTTCTGAGAAACTGCTTTGTTTTCTGTTAATTCAACTCACAGAGTTACAGCTTTCCCCTCAAGAGGCCTGTCGCTAAGGCTGTTTTTGTGGAATTTGCAAGGTGATAGTTGGAAGCCCATAGATGCCTATGGTGAAAATGGAAATATCCTAATTTAAAAATGGAAAAGAAGCTTTCTGAGAAACTGCGTTGTGTTCTGTTAGTTCATCTCACAGAGTTACAGCTTTACCCTCAAGAAGCCGTTCACTAAGACTGTTCTTGTGAAATTTGCAAGGTGATATTGGAAGCCCTTAGAGGGCTATGATGAAAAAGGAAATATGTTCAGTTAAAAACTGGAACGAAGCTTTCTGAGAAACTACTTTGTGGTCTCTTAATTCAACTCACAGAGTTACAGCTTTCCCTTCAAGAAGCCTTTCGCTAAGACTGTTCTTGTGGAATTTTCAAAGTTATACTTGGAGCCCTTAGAAGGCTATGGTGAAAAAGGAAATACCCTAAGATAAAAACTGAACAGAAGCTTTCTGAGAAGCTGCTTTGTGTATGTTAATTCATCTCACAGAGTTACAGCTTGTCCCTGCAGAAGCCTTTCACTAAGACTGTTCTTGTGGAATTTACAAAGTGATATTTGGAAGCCCATAGAGGGCAATGGTGAAAATGGAAATATCATAAGATAAAAAAAGAAAAGTAGCTTTCTGTGAAACTGCCTTGTGTTCTGTTAGTTCATCTCACAGAGTTATCGCTTTCCACTCAAGAAACTGTTCACTAAGACTGTTCTTGTGTAATTTGCAAAGAATTATTTGGAAGCACGTAGAGGGCTATGGTGAAAATGGAAATATCTTGCGTTAAGAACTGGAAAGAAGAATTCTGAGAAACTGCCGTGTGTTGTGTTAATACATCTCACCGTGTTACAGCTTTCCCCTCAAAAAGCCTTTCGCTAAGACTGTTCTTGTGGGATTTCCAAAGTGATATTTGGAAGCCCATAGAGGGCTTTGGTGAAAGAGGAAATATCTTCAGTTAAAAACTGAAAAAAAGGTTTCTGAGAAGCTGCTTTGTGGTCTGTTAATTCAACTCACAGAGTTACAGATTTCCCCTTAATAAGCCTTTCACTAAGGCTGTTGTTGTGGAATTAGAAAAGTGATATTTGGAAGCCCATAGAGGGCTTTGGTGAAAAAGGAAATATCTTCAGTTAAAAGCTAAAGAGAAGCTTTCTGAGAAACTGCTTTGAGTTCTGTAAATTCAACTCACAGAGTTTGAGCTTTCCTATAAAGAATGCTTTCGCTAAGGATGTTGTTGTGGAAATTGCAAAGTGATATTTGGAAGCCCATAGAGGGCAATGGTGAAAATGGAAATATCCTAAGATAAAAAAAGAAAAGAAGCTTTCTGAGAAACCGCTTTTGGTTCTGTTAGTTCATCTCACAGAGTTACAGCTTTCCACTCAAGAAGCAGTTCACTAAGACAATTCTTGTGAAATTTCCAAAGTGATATTTGGAAGCCCGTAGTCGGCTATGGTGAAAAAGGAATATCTCCCGTTAAAAACTGGAAAGAAGATTTCTGAGAAACTGCATTGTGTTCTGTTAATTCATCTCACAGAGTCACAGCTTTCCCCTCAAGAAGCCTTTCGCTAAGACTGTTCTTGTGGAATTTGCAAGGTGATATTTGGAGGCACATAGAGGGCTATGGTGAAAAAGGAAATATCTTCCGTTAAAAACTGGAAAGAAGCTCTCTTAGAAACTGCTTTGTGTTCTGTGAATTCATCTCACAGAGTTACAGCTTTCCCCTCTAGAAGCCTTTCGCTAAGACTGTTCTTGTGGAATTTGCAAAGTGAAATTTGGAAGCCCTTAGAGAGCTATGGTGAAAAAGGAAATATCTTCCGTTAAAAACCGAAAAGAAGATCTCTGAGAAACTGCGTTGTGTTCTGTTATTTCATTTCACAGGGTTACAGCTTTCCTCTCAGGAAGCCTTTCTCTAAGACTGTTCTTGTGGAATTTGCAAAGTGATACTTGGAAGCCCTTAGAGGGCTATGGTGAAAAACGAAATATCTTCCATTATAAACTGGAAAGAACCTTTCTGAGAAACTGCCTTGTGTTCTGTTAGTTCATCTCACAGAGTTACAGCTTTCCCCTCAAGAAGCCTTTCGATAAGACAGATCTGGAGGAATTTGCAAAGTGATATTTTTAATCACATAGAGGGCTATGGTGTAAATGGAAATATCCTAAGATAAAAACCGAAAAGAACCTTTCTGAGAAACTGCTTTCTGTTCTGTTAGTTCATCTCACAGAGTTACAGCTTTCCGCTCAAGGAGCCGTTCAATAAGACTGTTCTTGTGGAATTTGTCAAGTGATGTTTGGAAGCCATTAGAGGTCTAGGGTGAAAAAGGAAATATCCTAAGATAAAAACTGAAAAGAATCTTTCTGAGGATCTGCTGTGTTTTCTCTTAATTCAACTCACAGAGTTACAGCTTTACCCTCAAGAAGCCTTTTGCTGAGGCTGCTGTTGTGGTATTTGCAAAGTGATATTTGGAAGCCCTTAGAGGGCAATGGTGAAAAAGGAAATATCTTCAGTTAAAAACTGAAAAGAAGCATTCTGAGATACTGCTTTGTGTTCTGTTAATTCTTCTCAAAGAATCACAGCTTTCCCCTGAAGAAACCTTCCGCTAAGACTGTTCTTGTGGAATTTGCAAAGTGATATTTCGAAGCCCATAGATGGCTATGGTGAAAAAGGAAATATCCTAAGATTAAAACCGAGAAGAAGCTTTCTGAGAAACTGCTTTGTGTTCTGTTAGTTAATCTCACAGTGTTAGAGCTTTCCCCTCAAGGAACCATTCAGTAAGACTGTTCTTGTGCAATTTTCAAAGTGACATTTGGAAGCCCATAGAGGGCTACAGTGAAAAAGGAAATATCTTCCTTTAAAAACTGAAAAGAAGCACTCTGAGAAACTGCCGTGTGTTCTGTTAATATATCTCACCGAGTTACAGCATTCTCCACAAGAAGCCTTTCGCTAAGACTGTTCCTGTGGGATTTGCATAGTGATATTTGGAAGCCCATAGAGGGCTATGTTGAAAAAGGAAATATCCTAAGATAAAAACTGGACAGAAGATTTCTGAGAAACTGCTTTATGTTCTGTTTATTCACAGCACAGAATTACAGCTTTTCTCTCCAGAAGTCTTTCGCTAAGACTGTTCTTGTGGAATTTGCAAAGTGATCCTGGAAGCCCATAGAGGGCTATGGTGAAAAAGGAAATAGCTTTAGTTAAAAACTGGAAAGAAACTTTCTGAGAAACTGCTTTTGTTCTGTTTATTCATCTCACAGATTTACAGCTTTCCCCTCATAAAGCCGTTAACTAAGACTGTTCTTGTGGAATTTGCAAAGTGATATTTGGGAGCCCAGAGAGAGCTACGGTGAAAAAGGAAATATCTTCCGTTAAAAACTGGAAAGAAGACTTCTGAGAAACTGCTTTGTGTTTTGTTAATTCATCACACAGAGTTACAGCGTTCCCCTGAAGAACCCTTTCACTAAGACTGTTCTTGTGGAATTTGCAAAGTGATATTTCGAAGCCCATTGTGGGCTATGGTGAAAAAGGAAATACCCTAAGATAAAAACTGAAAAGAAGCTTTCTGAGAAACTGCTTTGTTTTCTGTTAATTCAACTCACAGAGTTACAGCTTTCCCCTCAAGAGGCCTGTCGCTAAGGCTGTTTTTGTGGAATTTGCAAGGTGATAGTTGGAAGCCCATAGATGCCTATGGTGAAAATGGAAATATCCTAATTTAAAAATGGAAAAGAAGCTTTCTGAGAAACTGCCTTGTGTTCTGTTAGTTCATCTCACAGAGTTACAGCTTTACCCTCAAGAAGCCGTTCACTAAGACTGTTCTTGTGAAATTTGCAAGGTGATATTGGAAGCCCTTAGAGGGCTATGATGAAAAAGGAAATATGTTCAGTTAAAAACTGGAACGAAGCTTTCTGAAAAACTACTTTGTGGTCTCTTAATTCAACTCACAGAGTTACAGCTTTCCCTTCAAGAAGCCTTTCGCTAAGACTGTTCTTGTGGAATTTTCAAAGTTATATTTGGAGCCCTTAGAAGGCTATGGTGAAAAAGGAAATACCCTAAGATAAAAACTGAACAGAAGCTTTCTGAGAAGCTGCTTTGTGTATGTTAATTCATCTCACAGAGTTACAGCTTGTCCCTGCAGAAGCCTTTCACTAAGACTGTTCTTGTGGAATTTACAAAGTGATATTTGGAAGCCCATAGAGGGCAATGGTGAAAATGGAAATATCATAAGATAAAAAAAGAAAAGTAGCTTTCTGTGAAACTGCCTTGTGTTCTGTTAGTTCATCTCACAGAGTTATCGCTTTCCACTCAAGAAACTGTTCACTAAGACTGTTCTTGTGTAATTTGCAAAGAATTATTTGGAAGCACGTAGAGGGCTATGGTGAAAATGGAAATATCTTGCGTTAAGAACTGGAAAGAAGAATTCTGAGAAACTGCCGTGTGTTGTGTTAATACATCTCACCGTGTTACAGCTTTCCCCTCAAAAAGCCTTTCGCTAAGACTGTTCTTGTGGGATTTCCAAAGTGATATTTGGAAGCCCATAGAGGGCTTTGGTGAAAGAGGAAATATCTTCAGTTAAAAACTGAAAAAAAGGTTTCTGAGGAACTGCTTTGTGGTCTGTTAATTCAACTCACAGAGTTACAGATTTCCCCTTAATAAGCCTTTCACTAAGGCTGTTGTTGTGGAATTAGAAAAGTGATATTTGGAAGCCCATAGAGGGCTTTGGTGAAAAAGGAAATATCTTCAGTTAAAAGCTAAAGAGAAGCTTTCTGAGTAACTGCTTTGTGTTCTGTAAATTCAACTCACAGAGTTTGAGCTTTCCTATAAAGAATGCTTTCGCTAAGGATGTTGTTGTGGAAATTGCAAAGTGATATTTGGAAGCCCATAGAGGGCAATGGTGAAAATGGAAATATCCTAAGATAAAAAAAGAAAAGAAGCTTTCTGAGAAACCGCTTTTGGTTCTGTTAGTTCATCTCACAGAGTTACAGCTTTCCACTCAAGAAGCAGTTCACTAAGACAATTCTTGTGAAATTTCCAAAGTGATATTTGGAAGCCCGTAGTCGGCTATGGTGAAAAAGGAATATCTCCCGTTAAAAACTGGAAAGAAGATTTCTGAGAAACTGCATTGTGTTCTGTTAATTCATCTCACAGAGTCACAGCTTTCCCCTCAAGAAGCCTTTCGCTGAGACTGTTCTTGTGGAATTTGCAAGGTGATATTTGGAGGCACATAGAGGGCTATGGTGAAAAAGGAAATATCTTCCGTTAAAAACTGGAAAGAAGCTCTCTTAGAAACTGCTTTGTGTTCTGTGAATTCATCTCACAGAGTTACAGCTTTCCCCTCTAGAAGCCTTTCGCTAAGACTGTTCTTGTGGAATTTGCAAAGTGAAATTTGGAAGCCCTTAGAGAGCTATGGTGAAAAAGGAAATATCTTCCGTTAAAAACCGAAAAGAAGATCTCTGAGAAACTGCGTTGTGTTCTGTTATTTCATTTCACAGGGTTACAGCTTTCCTCTCAGGAAGCCTTTCTCTAAGACTGTTCTTGTGGAATTTGCAAAGTGATATTTGGAAGCCCTTAGAGGGCTATGGTGAAAAACGAAATATCTTCCATTATAAACTGGAAAGAACCTTTCTGAGAAACTGCCTTGTGTTCTGTTAGTTCATCTCACAGAGTTACAGCTTTCCCCTCAAGAAGCCTTTCGATAAGACAGATCTGGAGGAATTTGCAAAGTGATATTTTTAATCACATAGAGGGCTATGGTGTAAATGGAAATATCCTAAGATAAAAAACGAAAAGAACCTTTCTGAGAAACTTCTTTCTGTTCTGTTAGTTCATCTCACAGTGTTACAGCTTTCCGCTCAAGGAGCCGTTCAATAAGACTGTTCTTGTGGAATTTGCCAAGTGATGTTTGGAAGCCATTAGAGGTCTAGGGTGAAAAAGGAAATATCCTAAGATAAAAACTGAAAAGAATCTTTCTGAGGATCTGCTGTGTTTTCTCTTAATTCAACTCAAAGAGTTACAGCTTTACCCTCAAGAAGCCTTTTGCTGAGGCTGCTGTTGTGGTATTTGCAAAGTGATATTTGGAAGCCCTTAGAGGGCAATGGTGAAAAAGGAATTATCTTCAGTTAAAAACTGAAAAGAAGCATTCTGAGATACTGCTTTGTGTTCTGTTAATTCTTCTCAAAGAATCACAGCTTTCCCCTGAAGAAACCTTCCGCTAAGACTGTTCTTGTGGAATTTGCAAAGTGATATTTCGAACCCCATAGATGGCTATGGTGAAAAAGGAAATATCCTAAGATTAAAACCGAGAAGAAGCTTTCTGAGAAACTGCTTTGTGTTCTGTTAGTTAATCTCACAGTGTTAGAGCTTTCCCCTCAAGGAACCATTCAGTAAGACTGTTCTTGTGCAATTTTCAAAGTGACATTTGGAAGCCCATAGAGGGCTACAGTGAAAAAGGAAATATCTTCCGTTAAAAACTGAAAAGAAGCACTCTGAGAAACTGCCGTGTGTTCTGTTAATATATCTCACCGAGTTACAGCTTTCTCCACAAGAAGCCTTTCGCTAAGACTGTTCCTGTGGGATTTGCATAGTGATATTTGGAAGCCCATAGAGGGCTATGTTGAAAAAGGAAATATCCTAAGATAAAAACTGGAAAGAAGATTTCTGAGAAACTGCTTTATGTTCTGTTTATTCACAGCACAGAATTACAGCTTTTCTCTCCAGAAGTCTTTCGCTAAGACTGTTCTTGTGGAATTTGCAAAGTGATCTTGGAAGCCCATAGAGGGCTATGGTGAAAAAGGAAATAGCTTTAGTTAAAAACTGGAAAGAAACTTTCTGAGAAACTGCTTTTGTTCTGTTTATTCATCTCACAGATTTACAGCTTTCCCCTCATAAAGCCGTTAACTAAGACTGTTCTTGTGGAATTTGCAAAGTGATATTTGGGAGCCCAGAGAGAGCTACGGTGAAAAAGGAA
Source organism: Chlorocebus sabaeus (assembly GCF_047675955.1). Taxonomy (NCBI): domain Eukaryota; kingdom Metazoa; phylum Chordata; class Mammalia; order Primates; family Cercopithecidae; genus Chlorocebus; species Chlorocebus sabaeus. Next base: position 379,772 of record NW_027327505.1, read on the forward strand.
ATATCTTCCGTTAAAAACTGGAAAGAAGACTTCTGAGAAACTGCTTTGTGTTTTGTTAATTCATCACACAGAGTTACAGCGTTCCCCTGAAGAACCCTTTCACTAAGACTGTTCTTGTGGAATTTGCAAAGTGATATTTCGAAGCCCATTGTGGGCTATGGTGAAAAAGGAAATACCCTAAGATAAAAACTGAAAAGAAGCTTTCTGAGAAACTGCTTTGTTTTCTGTTAATTCAACTCACAGAGTTACAGCTTTCCCCTCAAGAGGCCTGTCGCTAAGGCTGTTTTTGTGGAATTTGCAAGGTGATAGTTGGAAGCCCATAGATGCCTATGGTGAAAATGGAAATATCCTAATTTAAAAATCGAAAAGAAGCTTTCTGAGAAACTGCCTTGTGTTCTGTTAGTTCATCTCACAGAGTTACAGCTTTACCCTCAAGAAGCCGTTCACTAAGACTGTTCTTGTGAAATTTGCAAGGTGATATTGGAAGCCCTTAGAGGGCTATGATGAAAAAGGAAATATGTTCAGTTAAAAACTGGAACGAAGCTTTCTGAGAAACTACTTTGTGGTCTCTTAATTCAACTCACAGAGTTACAGCTTTCCCTTCAAGAAGCCTTTCGCTAAGACTGTTCTTGTGGAATTTTCAAAGTTATACTTGGAGCCCTTAGAAGGCTATGGTGAAAAAGGAAATACCCTAAGATAAAAACTGAACAGAAGCTTTCTGAGAAGCTGCTTTGTGTATGTTAATTCATCTCACAGAGTTACAGCTTGTCCCTGCAGAAGCCTTTCACTAAGACTGTTCTTGTGGAATTTACAAAGTGATATTTGGAAGCCCATAGAGGGCAATGGTGAAAATGGAAATATCATAAGATAAAAAAAGAAAAGTAGCTTTCTGTGAAACTGCCTTGTGTTCTGTTAGTTCATCTCACAGAGTTATCGCTTTCCACTCAAGAAACTGTTCACTAAGACTGTTCTTGTGTAATTTGCAAAGAATTATTTGGAAGCACGTAGAGGGCTATGGTGAAAATGGAAATATCTTGCGTTAAGAACTGGAAAGAAGAATTCTGAGAAACTGCCGTGTGTTGTGTTAATACATCTCACCGTGTTACAGCTTTCCCCTCAAAAAGCCTTTCGCTAAGACTGTTCTTGTGGGATTTCCAAAGTGATATTTGGAAGCCCATAGAGGGCTTTGGTGAAAGAGGAAATATCTTCAGTTAAAAACTGAAAAAAAGGTTTCTGAGAAGCTGCTTTGTGGTCTGTTAATTCAACTCACAGAGTTACAGATTTCCCCTTAATAAGCCTTTCACTAAGGCTGTTGTTGTGGAATTAGAAAAGTGATATTTGGAAGCCCATAGAGGGCTTTGGTGAAAAAGGAAATATCTTCAGTTAAAAGCTAAAGAGAAGCTTTCTGAGAAACTGCTTTGTGTTCTGTAAATTCAACTCACAGAGTTTGAGCTTTCCTATAAAGAATGCTTTCGCTAAGGATGTTGTTGTGGAAATTGCAAAGTGATATTTGGAAGCCCATAGAGGGCAATGGTGAAAATGGAAATATCCTAAGATAAAAAAAGAAAAGAAGCTTTCTGAGAAACCGCTTTTGGTTCTGTTAGTTCATCTCACAGAGTTACAGCTTTCCACTCAAGAAGCAGTTCACTAAGACAATTCTTGTGAAATTTCCAAAGTGATATTTGGAAGCCCGTAGTCGGCTATGGTGAAAAAGGAATATCTTCCGTTAAAAACTGGAAAGAAGATTTCTGAGAAACTGCATTGTGTTCTGTTAATTCATCTCACAGAGTCACAGCTTTCCCCTCAAGAAGCCTTTCGCTAAGACTGTTCTTGTGGAATTTGCAAGGTGATATTTGGAGGCACATAGAGGGCTATGGTGAAAAAGGAAATATCTTCCGTTAAAAACTGGAAAGAAGCTCTCTTAGAAACTGCTTTGTGTTCTGTGAATGCATCTCACAGAGTTACAGCTTTCCCCTCTAGAAGCCTTTCGCTAAGACTGTTCTTGTGGAATTTGCAAAGTGAAATTTGGAAGCCCTTAGAGAGCTATGGTGAAAAAGGAAATATCTTCCGTTAAAAACCGAAAAGAAGATCTCTGAGAAACTGCGTTGTGTTCTGTTATTTCATTTCACAGGGTTACAGCTTTCCTCTCAGGAAGCCTTTCTCTAAGACTGTTCTTGTGGAATTTGCAAAGTGATATTTGGAAGCCCTTAGAGGGCTATGGTGAAAAACGAAATATCTTCCATTATAAACTGGAAAGAACCTTTCTGAGAAACTGCCTTGTGTTCTGTTAGTTCATCTCACAGAGTTACAGCTTTCCACTCAAGAAGCAGTTCACTAAGACAATTCTTGTGAAATTTCCAAAGTGATATTTGGAAGCCCGTAGTCGGCTATGGTGAAAAAGGAATATCTTCCGTTAAAAACTGGAAAGAAGATTTCTGAGAAACTGCATTGTGTTCTGTTAATTCATCTCACAGAGTCACAGCTTTCCCCTCAAGAAGCCTTTCGCTAAGACTGTTCTTGTGGAATTTGCAAGGTGATATTTGGAGGCACATAGAGGGCTATGGTGAAAAAGGAAATATCTTCCGTTAAAAACTGGAAAGAAGCTCTCTTAGAAACTGCTTTGTGTTCTGTGAATTCATCTCACAGAGTTACAGCTTTCCCCTCTAGAAGCCTTTCGCTAAGACTGTTCTTGTGGAATTTGCAAAGTGAAATTTGGAAGCCCTTAGAGAGCTATGGTGAAAAAGGAAATATCTTCCGTTAAAAACCGAAAAGAAGATCTCTGAGAAACTGCGTTGTGTTCTGTTATTTCATTTCACAGGGTTACAGCTTTCCTCTCAGGAAGCCTTTCTCTAAGACTGTTCTTGTGGAATTTGCAAAGTGATATTTGGAAGCCCTTAGAGGGCTATGGTGAAAAACGAAATATCTTCCATTATAAACTGGAAAGAACCTTTCTGAGAAACTGCCTTGTGTTCTGTTAGTTCATCTCACAGAGTTACAGCTTTCCCCTCAAGAAGCCTTTCGATAAGACAGATCTGGAGGAATTTGCAAAGTGATATTTTTAATCACATAGAGGGCTATGGTGTAAATGGAAATATCCTAAGATAAAAACCGAAAAGAACCTTTCTGAGAAACTGCTTTCTGTTCTGTTAGTTCATCTCACAGAGTTACAGCTTTCCGCTCAAGGAGCCGTTCAATAAGACTGTTCTTGTGGAATTTGCCAAGTGATGTTTGGAAGCCATTAGAGGTCTAGGGTGAAAAAGGAAATATCCTAAGATAAAAACTGAAAAGAATCTTTCTGAGGATCTGCTGTGTTTTCTCTTAATTCAACTCACAGAGTTACAGCTTTACCCTCAAGAAGCCTTTTGCTGAGGCTGCTGTTGTGGTATTTGCAAAGTGATATTTGGAAGCCCTTAGAGGGCAATGGTGAAAAAGGAAATATCTTCAGTTAAAAACTGAAAAGAAGCATTCTGAGATACTGCTTTGTGTTCTGTTAATTCTTCTCAAAGAATCACAGCTTTCCCCTGAAGAAACCTTCCGCTAAGACTGTTCTTGTGGAATTTGCAAAGTGATATTTCGAAGCCCATAGATGGCTATGGTGAAAAAGGAAATATCCTAAGATTAAAACCGAGAAGAAGCTTTCTGAGAAACTGCTTTGTGTTCTGTTAGTTAATCTCACAGTGTTAGAGCTTTCCCCTCAAGGAACCATTCAGTAAGACTGTTCTTGTGCAATTTTCAAAGTGACATTTGGAAGCCCATAGAGGGCTACAGTGAAAAAGGAAATATCTTCCTTTAAAAACTGAAAAGAAGCACTCTGAGAAACTGCCGTGTGTTCTGTTAATATATCTCACCGAGTTACAGCTTTCTCCACAAGAAGCCTTTCGCTAAGACTGTTCCTGTGGGATTTGCATAGTGATATTTGGAAGCCCATAGAGGGCTATGTTGAAAAAGGAAATATCCTAAGATAAAAACTGGACAGAAGATTTCTGAGAAACTGCTTTATGTTCTGTTTATTCACAGCACAGAATTACAGCTTTTCTCTCCAGAAGTCTTTCGCTAAGACTGTTCTTGTGGAATTTGCAAAGTGATCTTGGAAGCCCATAGAGGGCTATGGTGAAAAAGGAAATAGCTTTAGTTAAAAACTGGAAAGAAACTTTCTGAGAAACTGCTTTTGTTCTGTTTATTCATCTCACAGATTTACAGCTTTCCCCTCATAAAGCCGTTAACTAAGACTGTTCTTGTGGAATTTGCAAAGTGATATTTGGGAGCCCAGAGAGAGCTACGGTGAAAAAGGAAATATCTTCCGTTAAAAACTGGAAAGAAGACTTCTGAGAAACTGCTTTGTGTTTTGTTAATTCATCTCACAGAGTTACAGCGTTCCCCTGAAGAACCCTTTCACTAAGACTGTTCTTGTGGAATTTGCAAAGTGATATTTCGAAGCCCATTGTGGGCTATGGTGAAAAAGGAAATACCCTAAGATAAAAACTGAAAAGAAGCTTTCTGAGAAACTGCTTTGTTTTCTGTTAATTCAACTCACAGAGTTACAGCTTTCCCCTCAAGAGGCCTGTCGCTAAGGCTGTTTTTGTGGAATTTGCAAGGTGATAGTTGGAAGCCCATAGATGCCTATGGTGAAAATGGAAATATCCTAATTTAAAAATGGAAAAGAAGCTTTCTGAGAAACTGCCTTGTGTTCTGTTAGTTCATCTCACAGAGTTACAGCTTTACCCTCAAGAAGCCGTTCACTAAGACTGTTCTTGTGAAATTTGCAAGGTGATATTGGAAGCCCTTAGAGGGCTATGATGAAAAAGGAAATATGTTCAGTTAAAAACTGGAACGAAGCTTTCTGAGAAACTACTTTGTGGTCTCTTAATTCAACTCACAGAGTTACAGCTTTCCCTTCAAGAAGCCTTTCGCTAAGACTGTTCTTGTGGAATTTTCAAAGTTATACTTGGAGCCCTTAGAAGGCTATGGTGAAAAAGGAAATACCCTAAGATAAAAACTGAACAGAAGCTTTCTGAGAAGCTGCTTTGTGTATGTTAATTCATCTCACAGAGTTACAGCTTGTCCCTGCAGAAGCCTTTCACTAAGACTGTTCTTGTGGAATTTACAAAGTGATATTTGGAAGCCCATAGAGGGCAATGGTGAAAATGGAAATATCATAAGATAAAAAAAGAAAAGTAGCTTTCTGTGAAACTGCCTTGTGTTCTGTTAGTTCATCTCACAGAGTTATCGCTTTCCACTCAAGAAACTGTTCACTAAGACTGTTCTTGTGTAATTTGCAAAGAATTATTTGGAAGCACGTAGAGGGCTATGGTGAAAATGGAAATATCTTGCGTTAAGAACTGGAAAGAAGAATTCTGAGAAACTGCCGTGTGTTGTGTTAATACATCTCACCGTGTTACAGCTTTCCCCTCAAAAAGCCTTTCGCTAAGACTGTTCTTGTGGGATTTCCAAAGTGATATTTGGAAGCCCATAGAGGGCTTTGGTGAAAGAGGAAATATCTTCAGTTAAAAACTGAAAAAAAGGTTTCTGAGAAGCTGCTTTGTGGTCTGTTAATTCAACTCACAGAGTTACAGATTTCCCCTTAATAAGCCTTTCACTAAGGCTGTTGTTGTGGAATTAGAAAAGTGATATTTGGAAGCCCATAGAGGGCTTTGGTGAAAAAGGAAATATCTTCAGTTAAAAGCTAAAGAGAAGCTTTCTGAGAAACTGCTTTGAGTTCTGTAAATTCAACTCACAGAGTTTGAGCTTTCCTATAAAGAATGCTTTCGCTAAGGATGTTGTTGTGGAAATTGCAAAGTGATATTTGGAAGCCCATAGAGGGCAATGGTGAAAATGGAAATATCCTAAGATAAAAAAAGAAAAGAAGCTTTCTGAGAAACCGCTTTTGGTTCTGTTAGTTCATCTCACAGAGTTACAGCTTTCCACTCAAGAAGCAGTTCACTAAGACAATTCTTGTGAAATTTCCAAAGTGATATTTGGAAGCCCGTAGTCGGCTATGGTGAAAAAGGAATATCTCCCGTTAAAAACTGGAAAGAAGATTTCTGAGAAACTGCATTGTGTTCTGTTAATTCATCTCACAGAGTCACAGCTTTCCCCTCAAGAAGCCTTTCGCTAAGACTGTTCTTGTGGAATTTGCAAGGTGATATTTGGAGGCACATAGAGGGCTATGGTGAAAAAGGAAATATCTTCCGTTAAAAACTGGAAAGAAGCTCTCTTAGAAACTGCTTTGTGTTCTGTGAATTCATCTCACAGAGTTACAGCTTTCCCCTCTAGAAGCCTTTCGCTAAGACTGTTCTTGTGGAATTTGCAAAGTGAAATTTGGAAGCCCTTAGAGAGCTATGGTGAAAAAGGAAATATCTTCCGTTAAAAACCGAAAAGAAGATCTCTGAGAAACTGCGTTGTGTTCTGTTATTTCATTTCACAGGGTTACAGCTTTCCTCTCAGGAAGCCTTTCTCTAAGACTGTTCTTGTGGAATTTGCAAAGTGATACTTGGAAGCCCTTAGAGGGCTATGGTGAAAAACGAAATATCTTCCATTATAAACTGGAAAGAACCTTTCTGAGAAACTGCCTTGTGTTCTGTTAGTTCATCTCACAGAGTTACAGCTTTCCCCTCAAGAAGCCTTTCGATAAGACAGATCTGGAGGAATTTGCAAAGTGATATTTTTAATCACATAGAGGGCTATGGTGTAAATGGAAATATCCTAAGATAAAAACCGAAAAGAACCTTTCTGAGAAACTGCTTTCTGTTCTGTTAGTTCATCTCACAGAGTTACAGCTTTCCGCTCAAGGAGCCGTTCAATAAGACTGTTCTTGTGGAATTTGCCAAGTGATGTTTGGAAGCCATTAGAGGTCTAGGGTGAAAAAGGAAATATCCTAAGATAAAAACTGAAAAGAATCTTTCTGAGGATCTGCTGTGTTTTCTCTTAATTCAACTCACAGAGTTACAGCTTTACCCTCAAGAAGCCTTTTGCTGAGGCTGCTGTTGTGGTATTTGCAAAGTGATATTTGGAAGCCCTTAGAGGGCAATGGTGAAAAAGGAAATATCTTCAGTTAAAAACTGAAAAGAAGCATTCTGAGATACTGCTTTGTGTTCTGTTAATTCTTCTCAAAGAATCACAGCTTTCCCCTGAAGAAACCTTCCGCTAAGACTGTTCTTGTGGAATTTGCAAAGTGATATTTCGAAGCCCATAGATGGCTATGGTGAAAAAGGAAATATCCTAAGATTAAAACCGAGAAGAAGCTTTCTGAGAAACTGCTTTGTGTTCTGTTAGTTAATCTCACAGTGTTAGAGCTTTCCCCTCAAGGAACCATTCAGTAAGACTGTTCTTGTGCAATTTTCAAAGTGACATTTGGAAGCCCATAGAGGGCTACAGTGAAAAAGGAAATATCTTCCTTTAAAAACTGAAAAGAAGCACTCTGAGAAACTGCCGTGTGTTCTGTTAATATATCTCACCGAGTTACAGCATTCTCCACAAGAAGCCTTTCGCTAAGACTGTTCCTGTGGGATTTGCATAGTGATATTTGGAAGCCCATAGAGGGCTATGTTGAAAAAGGAAATATCCTAAGATAAAAACTGGACAGAAGATTTCTGAGAAACTGCTTTATGTTCTGTTTATTCACAGCACAGAATTACAGCTTTTCTCTCCAGAAGTCTTTCGCTAAGACTGTTCTTGTGGAATTTGCAAAGTGATCCTGGAAGCCCATAGAGGGCTATGGTGAAAAAGGAAATAGCTTTAGTTAAAAACTGGAAAGAAACTTTCTGAGAAACTGCTTTTGTTCTGTTTATTCATCTCACAGATTTACAGCTTTCCCCTCATAAAGCCGTTAACTAAGACTGTTCTTGTGGAATTTGCAAAGTGATATTTGGGAGCCCAGAGAGAGCTACGGTGAAAAAGGAAATATCTTCCGTTAAAAACTGGAAAGAAGACTTCTGAGAAACTGCTTTGTGTTTTGTTAATTCATCACACAGAGTTACAGCGTTCCCCTGAAGAACCCTTTCACTAAGACTGTTCTTGTGGAATTTGCAAAGTGATATTTCGAAGCCCATTGTGGGCTATGGTGAAAAAGGAAATACCCTAAGATAAAAACTGAAAAGAAGCTTTCTGAGAAACTGCTTTGTTTTCTGTTAATTCAACTCACAGAGTTACAGCTTTCCCCTCAAGAGGCCTGTCGCTAAGGCTGTTTTTGTGGAATTTGCAAGGTGATAGTTGGAAGCCCATAGATGCCTATGGTGAAAATGGAAATATCCTAATTTAAAAATGGAAAAGAAGCTTTCTGAGAAACTGCCTTGTGTTCTGTTAGTTCATCTCACAGAGTTACAGCTTTACCCTCAAGAAGCCGTTCACTAAGACTGTTCTTGTGAAATTTGCAAGGTGATATTGGAAGCCCTTAGAGGGCTATGATGAAAAAGGAAATATGTTCAGTTAAAAACTGGAACGAAGCTTTCTGAAAAACTACTTTGTGGTCTCTTAATTCAACTCACAGAGTTACAGCTTTCCCTTCAAGAAGCCTTTCGCTAAGACTGTTCTTGTGGAATTTTCAAAGTTATATTTGGAGCCCTTAGAAGGCTATGGTGAAAAAGGAAATACCCTAAGATAAAAACTGAACAGAAGCTTTCTGAGAAGCTGCTTTGTGTATGTTAATTCATCTCACAGAGTTACAGCTTGTCCCTGCAGAAGCCTTTCACTAAGACTGTTCTTGTGGAATTTACAAAGTGATATTTGGAAGCCCATAGAGGGCAATGGTGAAAATGGAAATATCATAAGATAAAAAAAGAAAAGTAGCTTTCTGTGAAACTGCCTTGTGTTCTGTTAGTTCATCTCACAGAGTTATCGCTTTCCACTCAAGAAACTGTTCACTAAGACTGTTCTTGTGTAATTTGCAAAGAATTATTTGGAAGCACGTAGAGGGCTATGGTGAAAATGGAAATATCTTGCGTTAAGAACTGGAAAGAAGAATTCTGAGAAACTGCCGTGTGTTGTGTTAATACATCTCACCGTGTTACAGCTTTCCCCTCAAAAAGCCTTTCGCTAAGACTGTTCTTGTGGGATTTCCAAAGTGATATTTGGAAGCCCATAGAGGGCTTTGGTGAAAGAGGAAATATCTTCAGTTAAAAACTGAAAAAAAGGTTTCTGAGGAACTGCTTTGTGGTCTGTTAATTCAACTCACAGAGTTACAGATTTCCCCTTAATAAGCCTTTCACTAAGGCTGTTGTTGTGGAATTAGAAAAGTGATATTTGGAAGCCCATAGAGGGCTTTGGTGAAAAAGGAAATATCTTCAGTTAAAAGCTAAAGAGAAGCTTTCTGAGTAACTGCTTTGTGTTCTGTAAATTCAACTCACAGAGTTTGAGCTTTCCTATAAAGAATGCTTTCGCTAAGGATGTTGTTGTGGAAATTGCAAAGTGATATTTGGAAGCCCATAGAGGGCAATGGTGAAAATGGAAATATCCTAAGATAAAAAAAGAAAAGAAGCTTTCTGAGAAACCGCTTTTGGTTCTGTTAGTTCATCTCACAGAGTTACAGCTTTCCACTCAAGAAGCAGTTCACTAAGACAATTCTTGTGAAATTTCCAAAGTGATATTTGGAAGCCCGTAGTCGGCTATGGTGAAAAAGGAATATCTCCCGTTAAAAACTGGAAAGAAGATTTCTGAGAAACTGCATTGTGTTCTGTTAATTCATCTCACAGAGTCACAGCTTTCCCCTCAAGAAGCCTTTCGCTGAGACTGTTCTTGTGGAATTTGCAAGGTGATATTTGGAGGCACATAGAGGGCTATGGTGAAAAAGGAAATATCTTCCGTTAAAAACTGGAAAGAAGCTCTCTTAGAAACTGCTTTGTGTTCTGTGAATTCATCTCACAGAGTTACAGCTTTCCCCTCTAGAAGCCTTTCGCTAAGACTGTTCTTGTGGAATTTGCAAAGTGAAATTTGGAAGCCCTTAGAGAGCTATGGTGAAAAAGGAAATATCTTCCGTTAAAAACCGAAAAGAAGATCTCTGAGAAACTGCGTTGTGTTCTGTTATTTCATTTCACAGGGTTACAGCTTTCCTCTCAGGAAGCCTTTCTCTAAGACTGTTCTTGTGGAATTTGCAAAGTGATATTTGGAAGCCCTTAGAGGGCTATGGTGAAAAACGAAATATCTTCCATTATAAACTGGAAAGAACCTTTCTGAGAAACTGCCTTGTGTTCTGTTAGTTCATCTCACAGAGTTACAGCTTTCCCCTCAAGAAGCCTTTCGATAAGACAGATCTGGAGGAATTTGCAAAGTGATATTTTTAATCACATAGAGGGCTATGGTGTAAATGGAAATATCCTAAGATAAAAACCGAAAAGAACCTTTCTGAGAAACTGCTTTCTGTTCTGTTAGTTCATCTCACAGAGTTACAGCTTTCCGCTCAAGGAGCCGTTCAATAAGACTGTTCTTGTGGAATTTGCCAAGTGATGTTTGGAAGCCATTAGAGGTCTAGGGTGAAAAAGGAAATATCCTAAGATAAAAACTGAAAAGAATCTTTCTGAGGAACTGCTGTGTTTTCTCTTAATTCAACTCACAGAGTTACAGCTTTACCCTCAAGAAGCCTTTTGCTGAGGCTGCTGTTGTGGTATTTGCAAAGTGATATTTGGAAGCCCTTAGAGGGCAATGGTGAAAAAGGAAATATCTTCAGTTAAAAACTGAAAAGAAGCATTCTGAGATACTGCTTTGTGTTCTGTTAATTCTTCTCAAAGAATCACAGCTTTCCCCTGAAGAAACCTTCCGCTAAGACTGTTCTTGTGGAATTTGCAAAGTGATATTTCGAAGCCCATAGATGGCTATGGTGAAAAAGGAAATATCCTAAGATTAAAACCGAGAAGAAGCTTTCTGAGAAACTGCTTTGTGTTCTGTTAGTTAATCTCACAGTGTTAGAGCTTTCCCCTCAAGGAACCATTCAGTAAGACTGTTCTTGTGCAATTTTCAAAGTGACATTTGGAAGCCCATAGAGGGCTACAGTGAAAAAGGAAATATCTTCCGTTAAAAACTGAAAAGAAGCACTCTGAGAAACTGCCGTGTGTTCTGTTAATATATCTCACCGAGTTACAGCTTTCTCCACAAGAAGCCTTTCGCTAAGACTGTTCCTGTGGGATTTGCATAGTGATATTTGGAAGCCCATAGAGGGCTATGTTGAAAAAGGAAATATCCTAAGATAAAAACTGGACAGAAGATTTCTGAGAAACTGCTTTATGTTCTGTTTATTCACAGCACAGAATTACAGCTTTTCTCTCCAGAAGTCTTTCGCTAAGACTGTTCTTGTGGAATTTGCAAAGTGATCCTGGAAGCCCATAGAGGGCTATGGTGAAAAAGGAAATAGCTTTAGTTAAAAACTGGAAAGAAACTTTCTGAGAAACTGCTTTTGTTCTGTTTATTCATCTCACAGATTTACAGCTTTCCCCTCATAAAGCCGTTAACTAAGACTGTTCTTGTGGAATTTGCAAAGTGATATTTGGGAGCCCAGAGAGAGCTACGGTGAAAAAGGAAATATCTTCCGTTAAAAACTGGAAAGAAGACTTCTGAGAAACTGCTTTGTGTTTTGTTAATTCATCTCACAGAGTTACAGCGTTCCCCTGAAGAACCCTTTCACTAAGACTGTTCTTGTGGAATTTGCAAAGTGATATTTCGAAGCCCATTGTGGGCTATGGTGAAAAAGGAAATACCCTAAGATAAAAACTGTAAAGAAGCTTTCTGAGAAACTGCTTTGTTTTCTGTTAATTCAACTCACAGAGTTACAGCTTTCCCCTCAAGAGGCCTGTCGCTAAGGCTGTTTTTGTGGAATTTGCAAGGTGATAGTTGGAAGCCCATAGATGCCTATGGTGAAAATGGAAATATCCTAATTTAAAAATCGAAAAGAAGCTTTCTGAGAAACTGCCTTGTGTTCTGTTAGTTCATCTCACAGAGTTACAGCTTTACCCTCAAGAAGCCGTTCACTAAGACTGTTCTTGTGAAATTTGCAAGGTGATATTGGAAGCCCTTAGAGGGCTATGATGAAAAAGGAAATATGTTCAGTTAAAAACTGGAACGAAGCTTTCTGAGAAACTACTTTGTGGTCTCTTAATTCAACTCACAGAGTTACAGCTTTCCCTTCAAGAAGCCTTTCGCTAAGACTGTTCTTGTGGAATTTTCAAAGTTATACTTGGAGCCCTTAGAAGGCTATGGTGAAAAAGGAAATACCCTAAGATAAAAACTGAACAGAAGCTTTCTGAGAAGCTGCTTTGTGTATGTTAATTCATCTCACAGAGTTACAGCTTGTCCCTAGAGAAGCCTTTCACTAAGACTGTTCTTGTGGAATTTACAAAGTGATATTTGGAAGCCCATAGAGGGCAATGGTGAAAATGGAAATATCATAAGATAAAAAAAGAAAAGTAGCTTTCTGTGAAACTGCCTTGTGTTCTGTTAGTTCATCTCACAGAGTTATCGCTTTCCACTCAAGAAACTGTTCACTAAGACTGTTCTTGTGTAATTTGCAAAGAATTATTTGGAAGCACGTAGAGGGCTATGGTGAAAATGGAAATATCTTGCGTTAAGAACTGGAAAGAAGAATTCTGAGAAACTGCCGTGTGTTGTGTTAATACATCTCACCGTGTTACAGCTTTCCCCTCAAAAAGCCTTTCGCTAAGACTGTTCTTGTGGGATTTCCAAAGTGATATTTGGAAGCCCATAGAGGGCTTTGGTGAAAGAGGAAATATCTTCAGTTAAAAACTGAAAAAAAGGTTTCTGAGAAGCTGCTTTGTGGTCTGTTAATTCAACTCACAGAGTTACAGATTTCCCCTTAATAAGCCTTTCACTAAGGCTGTTGTTGTGGAATTAGAAAAGTGATATTTGGAAGCCCATAGAGGGCTTTGGTGAAAAAGGAAATATCTTCAGTTAAAAGCTAAAGAGAAGCTTTCTGAGAAACTGCTTTGTGTTCTGTAAATTCAACTCACAGAGTTTGAGCTTTCCTATAAAGAATGCTTTCGCTAAGGATGTTGTTGTGGAAATTGCAAAGTGATATTTGGAAGCCCATAGAGGGCAATGGTGAAAATGGAAATATCCTAAGATAAAAAAAGAAAAGAAGCTTTCTGAGAAACCGCTTTTGGTTCTGTTAGTTCATCTCACAGAGTTACAGCTTTCCACTCAAGAAGCAGTTCACTAAGACAATTCTTGTGAAATTTCCAAAGTGATATTTGGAAGCCCGTAGTCGGCTATGGTGAAAAAGGAATATCTCCCGTTAAAAACTGGAAAGAAGATTTCTGAGAAACTGCATTGTGTTCTGATAATTCATCTCACAGAGTCACAGCTTTCCCCTCAAGAAGCCTTTCGCTAAGACTGTTCTTGTGGAATTTGCAAGGTGATATTTGGAGGCACATAGAGGGCTATGGTGAAAAAGGAAATATCTTCTGTTAAAAACTGGAAAGAAGCTCTCTTAGAAACTGCTTTGTGTTCTGTGAATTCATCTCACAGAGATACAGCTTTCCCCTCTAGAAGCCTTTCGCTAAGACTGTTCTTGTGGAATTTGCAAAGTGAAATTTGGAAGCCCTTAGAGAGCTATGGTGAAAAAGGAAATATCTTCCGTTAAAAACCGAAAAGAAGATCTCTGAGGAACTGCGTTGTGTTCTGTTATTTCATTTCACAGGGTTACAGCTTTCCTCTCAAGAAGCCTTTCCCTAAGACTGTTCTTGTGGAATTTGCAAAGTGATATTTCGAAGCCCAGAGATGGCTATGGTGAAAAAGGAAATATCCTAAGATTAAAACCGAGAAGAAGCTTTCTGAGAAACTGCTTTGTGTTCTGTTAGTTAATCTCACAGTGTTAGAGCTTTCCTCTCAAGGAACCATTCAGTAAGACTGTTCTTGTGCAATTTTCAAAGTGACATTTGGAAGACCATAGAGGGCTACGGTGAAAAAGGAAATATCTTCCGTTAAAAACTGAAAGGAAGCACTCTGAGAAACTACCGTGTGTTCTGTTAATATAACTCACCGAGTTACAGCTTTCTCCACAAGAAGCCTTTCGCTAAGGCTGTTCCTGTGGGATTTGCGAAGTGATATTTGGAAGCCCATAGAGGGCTATGGTGAAAAAGGAATTATCCTAAGATAAAATCTGGACAGAAGATTTCTGAGAAACTGCTTTATGTTCTGTTTATTCACAGCACAGAATTACAGTTTTTCTCTCCAGAAGCCTTTCGCTAAGACTGTTCTTGTGGAATTTGCAAGGTGATATTTGGAGGCACATAGAGGGCTATGGTGATAAAGGAAATATCTTCCGTTAAAAACTGGAAAGAAGCTCTCTTAGAAACTGCTTTGTGTTCTGTGAATTCATCTCACAGAGTTACAGCTTTCCCCTCTGGAAGCCTTTCGCTAACACTGTTCTTGTGGAATTTGCAAAGTGAAATTTGGAAGCCCTTAGAGAGCTATGGTGAAAAAGGAAATATCTTCCGTTAAAAACCGAGAAGAAGATCTCTGAGAAACTGCTTTCTGTTCTGTTAGTTCATTTCACAGAGTTTCAGGTTTCCCCTCAAGAAGCCGTTCACTAACACTATTCTTGTGATATTTGTAAAGTGATATTTCGAAACCCATAGATGGCTATGGTAAAATAGTAAATATCTTCCGTTAAAAACTGGAAAGAAGTTTTTGAGAACCTGCCGTGTGTTCTGTTAATACATCTCACCGAGTTGAAGCTTTCACTTCAAGAAGCCTTTAACTAAGACTGTTCTTGAGGCAATTGCAAAGTGATATTTGGAAGCCCATAGAGGACTATGATGAAAGAGGATATATCCTTAGAAAAACACTGAAAAGAAGCTTTCTGAGAAGCTGCTTTGTTTTCTCTTAATTCATTTCACAGAGTTACAGCTTTCCCCTCAAGAAGCCCTTCACTAGGACCTTCCTTCTGAAATTTGTAAAGTGATATTTGGAAGCCCATAGAGGGCTATGGTGAAAAAGGAAATATCTTCGGGTAAAAACTGGAGAGAAGCATTCTGGGAAACTGCCGTGTGTTCTGTTAATATATCTCACCGCGTTACAGCTTTCACCTCAAGAAGCCATTCGGTAAGACTGTTCTTGTGGGATTTGCAATGTGATATTTGGAAGCCCCTAGAGGGCAATGGTGAAAATGGAAATATCCTAAGTTAAAAAAAGAAAAGAAGCTTTCTGAGAAACCGCTTTTCATTCTGTTAGTTCACCTCGCCGAGTTACAGCTTTCCACTCAAGAACGTATTCACTAAGACTTTTCTTGTGAAATTTGCAAAGTGATATTTGGAAGCCCGTAGAAAGCTATGGTGAAAGAGGAAATATCTTCTGTTAAAAACTGGAAAGAAGATTTCCGAGAAACTGCATTGTGTTCTGTTAATTGATCTCACACAGTCACAGCTCTCCCCTCAAGAAGCCTTTCGCTAAGACTGTTCTTGTGGAATTTGCAAAGTGATATTTGGAGGCCCATAGACGGTTATGGTGAAAAAGTAAATATATTCCATTAAAAACTGGAAAGAATATTTCTGAGAAACTGCTTTGAGTTCTGTTAATTCATCTCACAGAGTTACAGCTTTTACCTCAAGAAGCCTGTCGATAAGAATGTTGTGGAATTTGCAAAGTGATATTTGGAAGCCGACTGAGGCCTATGGTGAAAAAGGAAATATCCTAAGATAAAATCTAAAAAGAAGCTTTCTGAGAAACTGCTTTGTGTTCTGTTAATTCATCTCACAGAGTTACAGCTTTCCCCTCAAGAGGCCTGTCGCTAAGGCTGTTTTTGTGGAATTTGCAAGGTGATATTTGGAAGCCCATAGATGCCTATGGTGAAAATGGAAATATCCTAATTTAAAAATCGAAAAGAAGCTTTCTGAGAAACTGCCTTGTGTTCTGTTAGTTCATCTCACAGAGTTACAGCTTTACCCTCAAGAAGCCGTTCACTAAGACTGTTCTTGTGAAATTTGTAAAGTGATATTGGAAGCCCTTAGAGGGCTATGATGAAAAAGGAAATATCTTCAGTTAAAAACTGGAAAGAAGCTTTCTGAGAAACTACTTTATGGTCTCTTAATTCAACTCACAGAGTTACAGCTTTCCCTTCAAGAAGCCTTTCGCTAAGACTGTTCTTGTGGAATTTTCAAAGTTATATTTGGAGCCCTTAGAAGGCTATGGTGAAAAAGGAAATACCCTAAGATAAAAACTGAACAGAAGCTTTCTGAGAAGCTGCTTTGTGTATGTTAATTCATCTCACAGAGTTACAGCTTGTCCCTAGAGAAGCCTTTCACTAAGACTGTTCTTGTGGAATTTACAAAGTGATATTTGGAAGCCCATAGAGGGCAATGGTGAAAATGGAAATATCATAAGATAAAAAAAGAAAAGTAGCTTTCTGTGAAACTGCCTTGTGTTCTGTTAGTTCATCTCACAGAGTTATCGCTTTCCACTCAAGAAACTGTTCACTAAGACTGTTCTTGTGTAATTTGCAAAGAATTATTTGGAAGCACGTAGAGGGCTATGGTGAAAATGGAAATATCTTGCGTTAAGAACTGGAAAGAAGAATTCTGAGAAACTGCCGTGTGTTGTGTTAATACATCTCACCGTGTTACAGCTTTCCCCTCAAAAAGCCTTTCGCTAAGACTGTTCTTGTGGGATTTCCAAAGTGATATTTGGAAGCCCATAGAGGGCTTTGGTGAAAGAGGAAATATCTTCAGTTAAAAACTGAAAAAAAGGTTTCTGAGAAACTGCTTTGTGGTCTGTTAATTCAACTCACAGAGTTACAGATTTCCCCTTAATAAGCCTTTCACTAAGGCTGTTGTTGTGGAATTAGAAAAGTGATATTTGGAAGCCCATAGAGGGCTTTGGTGAAAAAGGAAATATCTTCAGTTAAAAGCTAAAGAGAAGCTTTCTGAGAAACTGCTTTGTGTTCTGTAAATTCAACTCACAGAGTTTGAGCTTTCCTATAAAGAATGCTTTCGCTAAGGATGTTGTTGTGGAAATTGCAAAGTGATATTTGGAAGCCCATAGAGGGCAATGGTGAAAATGGAAATATCCTAAGATAAAAAAAGAAAAGAAGCTTTCTGAGAAACCGCTTTTGGTTCTGTTAGTTCATCTCACAGAGTTACAGCTTTCCACTCAAGAAGCAGTTCACTAAGACAATTCTTGTGAAATTTCCAAAGTGATATTTGGAAGCCCGTAGTCGGCTATGGTGAAAAAGGAATATCTCCCGTTAAAAACTGGAAAGAAGATTTCTGAGAAACTGCATTGTGTTCTGTTAATTCATCTCACAGAGTCACAGCTTTCCCCTCAAGAAGCCTTTCGCTAAGACTGTTCTTGTGGAATTTGCAAGGTGATATTTGGAGGCACATAGAGGGCTATGGTGAAAAAGGAAATATCTTCCGTTAAAAACTGGAAAGAAGCTCTCTTAGAAACTGCTTTGTGTTCTGTGAATTCATCTCACAGAGATACAGCTTTCCCCTCTAGAAGCCTTTCGCTAAGACTGTTCTTGTGGAATTTGCAAAGTGAAATTTGGAAGCCCTTAGAGAGCTATGGTGAAAAAGGAAATATCTTCCGTTAAAAACCGAGAAGAAGATCTCTGAGAAACTGCGTTGTGTTCTGTTATTTCATTTCACAGGGTTACAGCTTTCCTCTCAAGAAGCCTTTCCCTAAGACTGTTCTTGTGGAATTTGCAAAGTGATATTTGGAAGCCCTTAGAGGGCTATGGTGAAAAACGAAATATCTTCCATTATAAACTGGAAGGAACCTTTCTGAGAAACTGCCTTGTGTTCTGTTAGTTCATCTCACAGAGTTACAGGTTTCCCCTCAAGAAGCCTTTCGATAAGACAGATCTGGAGGAATTTGCAAGTGATATTTGGAAGGCCATAGACGGTTATGGTGAAAAAGGAAATATCTTCCGTTAAAAACTGGAAAGAAGCTTTCTGAGACACTGCTTTGTGTTCTGTTAATTCATCTCACAGAGTTATAGCTTTCCCCTCAAAAAGCCTTTCGCTAAGGCTGTTGTTGTGGAACTTGCAAAGTGATATTTTTAATCACATAGAGGGCTATCGTGTAAATGGAAATATCCTAAGATAAAAACCGAAAAGAACCTTTCTGAGAAACTGCTTTCTGTTCTGTTAGTTCATCTCACAGAGTTACAGCTTTCCGCTCAAGGAGCCGTTCAATAAGACTGTTCTTGTGGAATTTGTCAAGTGATGTTTGGAAGCCATTAGAGGTCTAGGGTGAAAAAGGAAATATCCTAAGATAAAAACTGAAAAGAATCTTTCTGAGGAACTGCTGTGTTTTCTCTTAATTCAACTCACAGAGTTACAGCTTTACCCTCAAGAAGCCTTTTGCTGAGGCTGCTGTTGTGGTATTTGCAAAGTGATATTTGGAAGCCCTTAGAGGGCAATGGTGAAAAAGGAAATATCTTCAGTTAAAAACTGAAAAGAAGCATTCTGAGATACTGCTTTGTGTTCTGTTAATTCTTCTCAAAGAATCACAGCTTTCCCCTAAAGAAACCTTCCGCTAAGACTGTTCTTGTGGAATTTGCAAAGTGATATTTCGAAGCCCATAGATGGCTATGGTGAAAAAGGAAATATCCTAAGATTAAAACCGAGAAGAAGCTTTCTGAGAAACTGCTTTGTGTTCTGTTAGTTAATCTCACAGTGTTAGAGCTTTCCCCTCAAGGAACCATTCAGTAAGACTGTTCTTGTGCAATTTTCAAAGTCACATTTGGAAGCCCATTGAGGGCTACAGTGAAAAAGGAAATATCTTCCGTTAAAAACTGAAAAGAAGCACTCTGAGAAACTGCCGTGTGTTCTGTTAATATATCTCACCGAGTTACAGCTTTCTCCACAAGAAGCCTTTCACTAAGACTGTTCCTGTGGGATTTGCGAAGTGATATATGGAAGCCCATAGAGGGCTATGGTGAAAAAGGAAATATCCTAAGATAAAAACTGGAAAGAAGATTTCTGAGAAACTGCTTTATGTTCTGTTTATTCACAGCACAGAATTACAGCTTTTCTCTCCAGAAGCCTTTCGCTAAGACTGTTCTTGTGGAATTTGCAAAGTGATCTTGGAAGCCCATAGAGGGCTATTTTGAAAAAGGAAACAGCTTTAGTTAAAAACTGGAAAGAAACTTTCTGAGAAACTGCTTTTTTTCTGTTTATTCATCTCACAGACTTACAGCTTTCCCCTCACAAAGCCGTTAACTAAGACTGTTCTTGTGGAATTTTGCAAAGTGATATTTGGAAGCCCAGAGAGAGCTACGGTGAAAAAGGAAATATCTTCCGTTAAAAACTGGAAAGAAGACTTCTGAGAAACTGCTTTGTGTTTTGTTAATTCATCTCACAGAGTTACAGCGTTCCCCTGAAGAACCCTTTCACTAAGACTGTTCTTGTGGAATTTGCAAAGTGATATTTCGAAGCCCATTGTGGGCTATGGTGAAAAAGGAAATACCCTAAGATAAAAACTGAAAAGAAGCTTTCTGAGAAACTGCTTTGTTTTCTGTTAATTCAACTCACAGAGTTACAGCTTTCCCCTCAAGAGGCCTGTCGCTAAGGCTGTTTTTGTGGAATTTGCAAGGTGATAGTTGGAAGCCCATAGATGCCTATGGTGAAAATGGAAATATCCTAATTTAAAAATGGAAAAGAAGCTTTCTGAGAAACTGCCTTGTGTTCTGTTAGTTCATCTCACAGAGTTACAGCTTTACCCTCAAGAAGCCGTTCACTAAGACTGTTCTTGTGAAATTTGTAAAGTGATATTGGAAGCCCTTAGAGGGCTATGATGAAAAAGGAAATATCTTCAGTTAAAAACTGGAAAGAAGCTTTCTGAGAAACTACTTTGTGGTCTCTTAATTCAACTCACAGAGTTACAGCTTTCCCTTCAAGAAGCCTTTCGCTAAGACTGTTCTTGTGGAATTTGCAAGGTGATATTTGGAGGCACATAGAGGGCTATGGTGAAAAAGGAAATATCTTCTGTTAAAAACTGGAAAGAAGCTCTCTTAGAAACTGCTTTGTGTTCTGTGAATTCATCTCACAGAGTTACAGCTTTCCCCTCTAGAAGCCTTTCGCTAAGACTGTTCTTGTGGAATTTGCAAAGTGAAATTTGGAAGCCCTTAGAGAGCTATGGTGAAAAAGGAAATATCTTCCGTTAAAAACCGAAAAGAAGATCTCTGAGAAACTGCGTTGTGTTCTGTTATTTCATTTCACAGGGTTACAGCTTTCCTCTCAAGAAGCCTTTCCCTAAGACTGTTCTTGTGGAATTTGCAAAGTGATATTTGGAAGCCCTTAGAGGGCTATGGTGAAAAACGAAATATCTTCCATTATAAACTGGAAAGAACCTTTCTGAGAAACTGCCTTGTGTTCTGTTAGTTCATCTCACAGAGTTACAGCTTTCCCCTCAAGAAGCCTTTCGATAAGACAGATCTGGAGGAATTTGCAAGTGATATTTGGAAGGCCATAGACGGTTATGGTGAAAAAGGAAATATCTTCCGTTAAAAACTGGAAAGAAGCTTTCTGAGACACTGCTTTGTGTTCTGTTAATTCATCTCACAGAGTTATAGCTTTCCCCTCAAAAAGCCTTTCGCTAAGGCTGTTGTTGTGGAACTTGCAAAGTGATATTTTTAATCACATAGAGGGCTATGGTGTAAATGGAAATATCCTAAGATAAAAACCGAAAAGAACCTTTCTGAGAAACTGCTTTCTGTTCTGTTAGTTCATCTCACTGAGTTACAGCTTTCCGCTCAAGGAGCCGTTCAATAAGACTGTTCTTGTGGAATTTGCCAAGTGATGTTTGGAAGCCATTAGAGGTCTAGGGTGAAAAAGGAAATATCCTAAGATAAAAACTGAAAAGAATCTTTCTGAGGAACTGCTGTGTTTTCTCTTAATTCAACTCACAGAGTTACAGCTTTACCCTCAAGAAGCCTTTTGCTGAGGCTGCTGTTGTGGAATTTGCAAGGTGATATTTGGAGGCACATAGATGGCTATGGTGAAAAAGGAAATATCTTCCGTTAAAAACTTTAAAGAAGCTCTCTTAGAAACTGCTTTGTGTTCTGTGAATTCATCTCACAGAGTTACAGCTTTCCCCTCTAGAAGCCTTTCGCTAAGACTGTTCTTGTGGAATTTGCAAAGTGAAATTTGGAAGCCCTTAGAGAGCTATGGTGAAAAAGGAAATATCTTCCGTTAAAAACCGAAAAGAAGATCTCTGAGAAACTGCTTTCTGTTCTGTTAGTTCATCTCACAGAGTTTCTGGTTTCCCCTCAAGAAGCCGTTCACTAACACTATTCTTGTGAAATTTGCAAAGTGATATTTCGAAACCCATAGATGGCTATGGTAAAATAGTAAATATCTTCCGTTAAAAACTGGAATGAAGTTTTTTGAGAACCTGCCGTGTGTTCTGTTAATACATCTCACCGAGTTGAAGCTTTCACTTCAAGAAGCCTTTAACTAAGACTGTTCTTGAGGCAATTGCAAAGTGATATTTGGAAGCCCATAGAGGACTATGATGAAAGAGGATATATCCTTAGAAAAACACTGAAAAGAAGCTTTCTGAGAAGCTGCTTTGTGTTCTGTTAATTCATTTCACAGAGTTACAGCTTTCCCCTCAAGAAGCCCTTCACTAGGACCTTCCTTCTGAAATTTGTAAAGTGATATTTGGAAGCCCATAGAGGGCTATGGTGAAAAAGGAAATATCCTAAGATAAAAACTGGAAAGAAGATTTCTGAGAAACTGCTTTATGTTCTGTTTATTCACAGCACAGAATTACAGCTTTTCTCTCCAGAAGCCTTTCGCTAAGACTGTTCTTGTGGAATTTGCAAAGTGATCTTGGAAGCCCATAGAGGGCTATTTTGAAAAAGGAAATAGCTTTAGTTAAAAACTGGAAAGAAACTTTCTGAGAAACTGCTTTTGTTCTGTTTATTCATCTCACAGATTTACAGCTTTCCCTTCACAAAGCCGTTAACTAAGACTGTTCTTGTGGAATTTTGCAAAGTGATATTTGGAAGCCCAGAGAGAGCTACGGTGAAAAAGGAAATATCTTCCGTTAAAAACTGGAAAGAAGACTTCTGAGAAACTGCTTTGTGTTTTGTTAATTCATCTCACAGAGTTACAGCGTTCCCCTGAAGAACCCTTTCACTAAGACTGTTCTTGTGGAATTTGCAAAGTGATATTTCGAAGCCCATTGTGGGCTATGGTGAAAAAGGAAATACCCTAAGATAAAAACTGAAAAGAAGCTTTCTGAGAAACTGCTTTGTTTTCTGTTAATTCAACTCACAGAGTTACAGCTTTCCCCTCAAGAGGCCTGTCGCTAAGGCTGTTTTTGTGGAATTTGCAAGGTGATATTTGGAAGCCCATAGATGCCTATGGTGAAAATGGAAATATCCTAAGATAAAAATCGAAAAGAAGCTTTCTGAGAAACTGCCTTGTGTTCTGTTAGTTCATCTCACAGAGTTACAGCTTTACCCTCAAGAAGCCGTTCACTAAGACTGTTCTTGTGAAATTTCTAAAGTGATATTGGAAGCCCTTAGAGGGCTATGATGAAAAAGGAAATATCTTCAGTTAAAAACTGGAAAGAAGCTTTCTGAGAAACTACTTTGTGGTCTCTTAATTCAACTCACAGAGTTACAGCTTTCCCTTCAAGAAGCCTTTCGCTAAGACTGTTCTTGTGGAATTTTCAAAGTTATACTTGGAGCCCTTAGAAGGCTATGGTGAAAAAGGAAATACCCTAAGATAAAAACTGAACAGAAGCTTTCTGAGAAGCTGCTTTGTGTATGTTAATTCATCTCACAGAGTTACAGCTTGTCCCTGCAGAAGCCTTTCACTAAGACTGTTCTTGTGGAATTTACAAAGTGATATTTGGAAGCCCATAGAGGGCAATGGTGAAAATGGAAATATCATAAGATAAAAAAAGAAAAGTAGCTTTCTGTGAAACTGCCTTGTGTTCTGTTAGTTCATCTCACAGAGTTATCGCTTTCCACTCAAGAAACTGTTCACTAAGACTGTTCTTGTGTAATTTGCAAAGAATTATTTGGAAGCACGTAGAGGGCTATGGTGAAAATGGAAATATCTTGCGTTAAGAACTGGAAAGAAGAATTCTGAGAAACTGCCGTGTGTTGTGTTAATACATCTCACCGTGTTACAGCTTTCCCCTCAAAAAGCCTTTCGCTAAGACTGTTCTTGTGGGATTTCCAAAGTGATATTTGGAAGCCCATAGAGGGCTTTGGTGAAAGAGGAAATATCTTCAGTTAAAAACTGAAAAAAAGGTTTCTGAGGAACTGCTTTGTGGTCTGTTAATTCAACTCACAGAGTTACAGATTTCCCCTTAATAAGCCTTTCACTAAGGCTGTTGTTGTGGAATTAGAAAAGTGATATTTGGAAGCCCATAGAGGGCTTTGGTGAAAAAGGAAATATCTTCAGTTAAAAGCTAAAGAGAAGCTTTCTGAGAAACTGCTTTGTGTTCTGTAAATTCAACTCACAGAGTTTGAGCTTTCCTTTAAAGAATGCTTTCGCTAAGGATGTTGTTGTGGAAATTGCAAAGTGATATTTGGAAGCCCATAGAGGGCAATGGTGAAAATGGAAATATCCTAAGATAAAAAAAGAAAAGAAGCTTTCTGAGAAACCGCTTTTGGTTCTGTTAGTTCATCTCACAGAGTTACAGCTTTCCACTCAAGAAGCAGTTCACTAAGACAATTCTTGTGAAATTTCCAAAGTGATATTTGGAAGCCCGTAGTCGGCTATGGTGAAAAAGGAATATCTCCCGTTAAAAACTGGAAAGAAGATTTCTGAGAAACTGCATTGTGTTCTGTTAATTCATCTCACAGAGTCACAGCTTTCCCCTCAAGAAGCCTTTCGCTAAGACTGTTCTTGTGGAATTTGCAAGGTGATATTTGGAGGCACATAGAGGGCTATGGTGAAAAAGGAAATATCTTCTGTTAAAAACTGGAAAGAAGCTCTCTTAGAAACTGCTTTGTGTTCTGTGAATTCATCTCACAGAGTTACAGCTTTCCCCTCTAGAAGCCTTTCGCTAAGACTGTTCTTGTGGAATTTGCAAAGTGAAATTTGGAAGCCCTTAGAGAGCTATGGTGAAAAAGGAAATATCTTCCGTTAAAAACCGAAAAGAAGATCTCTGAGAAACTGCGTTGTGTTCTGTTATTTCATTTCACAGGGTTACAGCTTTCCTCTCAAGAAGCCTTTCCTTAAGACTGTTCTTGTGGAATTTGCAAAGTGATATTTGGAAGCCCTTAGAGGGCTATGGTGAAAAACGAAATATCTTCCATTATAAACTGGAAAGAACCTTTCTGAGAAACTGCCTTGTGTTCTGTTAGTTCATCTCACAGAGTTACAGCTTTCCCCTCAAGAAGCCTTTCGATAAGACAGATCTGGAGGAATTTGCAAGTGATATTTGGAAGGCCATAGACGGTTATGGTGAAAAAGGAAATATCTTCCGTTAAAAACTGGAAAGAAGCTTTCTGAGACACTGCTTTGTGTTCTGTTAATTCATCTCACAGAGTTATAGCTTTCCCCTCAAAAAGCCTTTCGCTAAGGCTGTTGTTGTGGAACTTGCAAAGTGATATTTTTAATCACATAGAGGGCTATGGTGTAAATGGAAATATCCTAAGATAAAAACCGAAAAGAACCTTTCTGAGAAACTGCTTTCTGTTCTGTTAGTTCATCTCACTGAGTTACAGCTTTCCGCTCAAGGAGCCGTTCAATAAGACTGTTCTTGTGGAATTTGCCAAGTGATGTTTGGAAGCCATTAGAGGTCTAGGGTGAAAAAGGAAATATCCTAAGATAAAAACTGAAAAGAATCTTTCTGAGGAACTGCTGTGTTTTCTCTTAATTCAACTCACAGAGTTACAGCTTTACCCTCAAGAAGCCTTTTGCTGAGGCTGCTGTTGTGGAATTTGCAAGGTGATATTTGGAGGCACATAGATGGCTATGGTGAAAAAGGAAATATCTTCCGTTAAAAACTTTAAAGAAGCTCTCTTAGAAACTGCTTTGTGTTCTGTGAATTCATCTCACAGAGTTACAGCTTTCCCCTCTAGAAGCCTTTCGCTAAGACTGTTCTTGTGGAATTTGCAAAGTGAAATTTGGAAGCCCTTAGAGAGCTATGGTGAAAAAGGAAATATCTTCCGTTAAAAACCGAAAAGAAGATCTCTGAGAAACTGCTTTCTGTTCTGTTAGTTCATCTCACAGAGTTTCTGGTTTCCCCTCAAGAAGCCGTTCACTAACACTATTCTTGTGAAATTTGCAAAGTGATATTTCGAAACCCATAGATGGCTATGGTAAAATAGTAAATATCTTCCGTTAAAAACTGGAATGAAGTTTTTTGAGAACCTGCCGTGTGTTCTGTTAATACATCTCACCGAGTTGAAGCTTTCACTTCAAGAAGCCTTTAACTAAGACTGTTCTTGAGGCAATTGCAAAGTGATATTTGGAAGCCCATAGAGGACTATGATGAAAGAGGATATATCCTTAGAAAAACACTGAAAAGAAGCTTTCTGAGAAGCTGCTTTGTGTTCTGTTAATTCATTTCACAGAGTTACAGCTTTCCCCTCAAGAAGCCCTTCACTAGGACCTTCCTTCTGAAATTTGTAAAGTGATATTTGGAAGCCCATAGAGGGCTATGGTGAAAAAGGAAATATCCTAAGATAAAAACTGGAAAGAAGATTTCTGAGAAACTGCTTTATGTTCTGTTTATTCACAGCACAGAATTACAGCTTTTCTCTCCAGAAGCCTTTCGCTAAGACTGTTCTTGTGGAATTTGCAAAGTGATCTTGGAAGCCCATAGAGGGCTATTTTGAAAAAGGAAATAGCTTTAGTTAAAAACTGGAAAGAAACTTTCTGAGAAACTGCTTTTGTTCTGTTTATTCATCTCACAGATTTACAGCTTTCCCTTCACAAAGCCGTTAACTAAGACTGTTCTTGTGGAATTTTGCCAAGTGATATTTGGAAGCCCAGAGAGAGCTACGGTGAAAAAGGAAATATCTTCCGTTAAAAACTGGAAAGAAGACTTCTGAGAAACTGCTTTGTGTTTTGTTAATTCATCTCACAGAGTTACAGCGTTCCCCTGAAGAACCCTTTCACTAAGACTGTTCTTGTGGAATTTGCAAAGTGATATTTCGAAGCCCATTGTGGGCTATGGTGAAAAAGGAAATACCCTAAGATAAAAACTGAAAAGAAGCTTTCTGAGAAACTGCTTTGTTTTCTGTTAATTCAACTCACAGAGTTACAGCTTTCCCCTCAAGAGGCCTGTCGCTAAGGCTGTTTTTGTGGAATTTGCAAGGTGATATTTGGAAGCCCATAGATGCCTATGGTGAAAATGGAAATATCCTAAGATAAAAATGGAAAAGAAGCTTTCTGAGAAACTGCCTTGTGTTCTGTTAGTTCATCTCACAGAGTTACAGCTTTACCCTCAAGAAGCCGTTCACTAAGACTGTTCTTGTGAAATTTGCAAGGTGATATTGGAAGCCCTTAGAGGGCTATGATGAAAAAGGAAATATGTTCAGTTAAAAACTGGAACGAAGCTTTCTGAGAAACTACTTTGTGGTCTCTTAATTCAACTCACAGAGTTACAGCTTTCCCTTCAAGAAGCCTTTCGCTAAGACTGTTCTTGTGGAATTTTCAAAGTTATACTTGGAGCCCTTAGAAGGCTATGGTGAAAAAGGAAATACCCTAAGATAAAAACTGAACAGAAGCTTTCTGAGAAGCTGCTTTGTGTATGTTAATTCATCTCACAGAGTTACAGCTTGTCCCTGCAGAAGCCTTTCACTAAGACTGTTCTTGTGGAATTTACAAAGTGATATTTGGAAGCCCATAGAGGGCAATGGTGAAAATGGAAATATCATAAGATAAAAAAAGAAAAGTAGCTTTCTGTGAAACTGCCTTGTGTTCTGTTAGTTCATCTCACAGAGTTATCGCTTTCCACTCAAGAAACTGTTCACTAAGACTGTTCTTGTGTAATTTGCAAAGAATTATTTGGAAGCACGTAGAGGGCTATGGTGAAAATGGAAATATCTTGCGTTAAGAACTGGAAAGAAGAATTCTGAGAAACTGCCGTGTGTTGTGTTAATACATCTCACCGTGTTACAGCTTTCCCCTCAAAAAGCCTTTCGCTAAGACTGTTCTTGTGGGATTTCCAAAGTGATATTTGGAAGCCCATAGAGGGCTTCGGTGAAAGAGGAAATATCTTCAGTTAAAAACTGAAAAAAAGGTTTCTGAGGAACTGCTTTGTGGTCTGTTAATTCAACTCACAGAGTTACAGATTTCCCCTTAATAAGCCTTTCACTAAGGCTGTTGTTGTGGCATTAGAAAAGTGATATTTGGAAGCCCATAGAGGGCTTTGGTGAAAAAGGAAATATCTTCAGTTAAAAGCTAAAGAGAAGCTTTCTGAGAAACTGCTTTGTGTTCTGTAAATTCAACTCACAGAGTTTGAGCTTTCCTATAAAGAATGCTTTCGCTAAGGATGTTGTTGTGGAAATTGCAAAGTGATATTTGGAAGCCCATAGAGGGCAATGGTGAAAATGGAAATATCCTAAGATAAAAAAAGAAAAGAAGCTTTCTGAGAAACCGCTTTTGGTTCTGTTAGTTCATCTCACAGAGTTACAGCTTTCCACTCAAGAAGCAGTTCACTAAGACAATTCTTGTGAAATTTCCAAAGTGATATTTGGAAGCCCGTAGTCGGCTATGGTGAAAAAGGAATATCTCCCGTTAAAAACTGGAAAGAAGATTTCTGAGAAACTGCATTGTGTTCTGTTAATTCATCTCACAGAGTCACAGCTTTCCCCTCAAGAAGCCTTTCGCTAAGACTGTTCTTGTGGAATTTGCAAGGTGATATTTGGAGGCACATAGAGGGCTATGGTGAAAAAGGAAATATCTTCTGTTAAAAACTGGAAAGAAGCTCTCTTAGAAACTGCTTTGTGTTCTGTGAATTCATCTCACAGAGTTACAGCTTTCCCCTCTAGAAGCCTTTCGCTAAGACTGTTCTTGTGGAATTTGCAAAGTGAAATTTGGAAGCCCTTAGAGAGCTATGGTGAAAAAGGAAATATCTTCCGTTAAAAACCGAAAAGAAGATCTCTGAGAAACTGCGTTGTGTTCTGTTATTTCATTTCACAGGGTTACAGCTTTCCTCTCAAGAAGCCTTTCCCTAAGACTGTTCTTGTGGAATTTGCAAAGTGATATTTGGAAGCCCTTAGAGGGCTATGGTGAAAAACGAAATATCTTCCATTATAAACTGGAAAGAACCTTTCTGAGAAACTGCCTTGTGTTCTGTTAGTTCATCTCACAGAGTTACAGCTTTCCCCTCAAGAAGCCTTTCGATAAGACAGATCTGGAGGAATTTGCAAGTGATATTTGGAAGGCCATAGACGGTTATGGTGAAAAAGGAAATATCTTCCGTTAAAAACTGGAAAGAAGCTTTCTGAGACACTGCTTTGTGTTCTGTTAATTCATCTCACAGAGTTATAGCTTTCCCCTCAAAAAGCCTTTCGGTAAGGCTGTTGTTGTGGAACTTGCAAAGTGATATTTTTAATCACTTAGAGGGCTATGGTGTAAATGGAAATATCCTAAGATAAAAACCGAAAAGAACCTTTCTGAGAAACTGCTTTCTGTTCTGTTAGTTCATCTCACTGAGTTACAGCTTTCCGCTCAAGGAGCCGTTCAATAAGACTGTTCTTGTGGAATTTGCCAAGTGATGTTTGGAAGCCATTAGAGGTCTAGGGTGAAAAAGGAAATATCCTAAGATAAAAACTGAAAAGAATCTTTCTGAGGAACTGCTGTGTTTTCTCTTAATTCAACTCACAGAGTTACAGCTTTACCCTCAAGAAGCCTTTTGCTGAGGCTGCTGTTGTGGAATTTGCAAGGTGATATTTGGAGGCACATAGATGGCTATGGTGAAAAAGGAAATATCTTCCGTTAAAAACTTTAAAGAAGCTCTCTTAGAAACTGCTTTGTGTTCTGTGAATTCATCTCACAGAGTTACAGCTTTCCCCTCTAGAAGCCTTTCGCTAAGACTGTTCTTGTGGAATTTGCAAAGTGAAATTTGGAAGCCCTTAGAGAGCTATGGTGAAAAAGGAAATATCTTCCGTTAAAAACCGAAAAGAAGATCTCTGAGAAACTGCTTTCTGTTCTGTTAGTTCATCTCACAGAGTTTCTGGTTTCCCCTCAAGAAGCCGTTCACTAACACTATTCTTGTGAAATTTGCAAAGTGATATTTCGAAACCCATAGATGGCTATGGTAAAATAGTAAATATCTTCCGTTAAAAACTGGAATGAAGTTTTTTGAGAACCTGCCGTGTGTTCTGTTAATACATCTCACCGAGTTGAAGCTTTCACTTCAAGAAGCCTTTAACTAAGACTGTTCTTGAGGCAATTGCAAAGTGATATTTGGAAGCCCATAGAGGACTATGATGAAAGAGGATATATCCTTAGAAAAACACTGAAAAGAAGCTTTCTGAGAAGCTGCTTTGTGTTCTGTTAATTCATTTCACAGAGTTACAGCTTTCCCCTCAAGAAGCCCTTCACTAGGACCTTCCTTCTGAAATTTGTAAAGTGATATTTGGAAGCCCATAGAGGGCTATGGTGAAAAAGGAAATATCCTAAGATAAAAACTGGAAAGAAGATTTCTGAGAAACTGCTTTATGTTCTGTTTATTCACAGCACAGAATTACAGCTTTTCTCTCCAGAAGCCTTTCGCTAAGACTGTTCTTGTGGAATTTGCAAAGTGATCTTGGAAGCCCATAGAGGGCTATTTTGAAAAAGGAAATAGCTTTAGTTAAAAACTGGAAAGAAACTTTCTGAGAAACTGCTTTTGTTCTGTTTATTCATCTCACAGATTTACAGCTTTCCCTTCACAAAGCCGTTAACTAAGACTGTTCTTGTGGAATTTTGCAAAGTGATATTTGGAAGCCCAGAGAGAGCTACGGTGAAAAAGGAAATATCTTCCGTTAAAAACTGGAAAGAAGACTTCTGAGAAACTGCTTTGTGTTTTGTTAATTCATCTCACAGAGTTACAGCGTTCCCCTGAAGAACCCTTTCACTAAGACTGTTCTTGTGGAATTTGCAAAGTGATATTTCGAAGCCCATTGTGGGCTATGGTGAAAAAGGAAATACCCTAAGATAAAAACTGAAAAGAAGCTTTCTGAGAAACTGCTTTGTTTTCTGTTAATTCAACTCACAGAGTTACAGCTTTCCCCTCAAGAGGCCTGTCGCTAAGGCTGTTTTTGTGGAATTTGCAAGGTGATATTTGGAAGCCCATAGATGCCTATGGTGAAAATGGAAATATCCTAAGAGAAAAATCGAAAAGAAGCTTTCTGAGAAACTGCCTTGTGTTCTGTTAGTTCATCTCACAGAGTTACAGCTTTACCCTCAAGAAGCCGTTCACTAAGACTGTTCTTGTGAAATTTCTAAAGTGATATTGGAAGCCCTTAGAGGGCTATGATGAAAAAGGAAATATCTTCAGTTCAAAACTGGAAAGAAGCTTTCTGAGAAACTACTTTGTGGTCTCTTAATTCAACTCACAGAGTTACAGCTTTCCCTTCAAGAAGCCTTTCGCTAAGACTGTTCTTGTGGAATTTTCAAAGTTATATTTGGAGCCCTTAGAAGGCTATGGTGAAAAAGGAAATACCCTAAGATAAAAACTGAACAGAAGCTTTCTGAGAAGCTGCTTTGTGTATGTTAATTCATCTCACAGAGTTACAGCTTGTCCCTGCAGAAGCCTTTCACTAAGACTGTTCTTGTGGAATTTACAAAGTGATATTTGGAAGCCCATAGAGGGCAATGGTGAAAATGGAAATATCATAAGATAAAAAAAGAAAAGTAGCTTTCTGTGAAACTGCCTTGTGTTCTGTTAGTTCATCTCACAGAGTTATCGCTTTCCACTCAAGAAACTGTTCACTAAGACTGTTCTTGTGTAATTTGCAAAGAATTATTTGGAAGCACGTAGAGGGCTATGGTGAAAATGGAAATATCTTGCGTTAAGAACTGGAAAGAAGAATTCTGAGAAACTGCCGTGTGTTGTGTTAATACATCTCACCGTGTTACAGCTTTCCCCTCAAAAAGCCTTTCGCTAAGACTGTTCTTGTGGGATTTCCAAAGTGATATTTGGAAGCCCATAGAGGGCTTTGGTGAAAGAGGAAATATCTTCAGTTAAAAACTGAAAAAAAGGTTTCTGAGAAACTGCTTTGTGGTCTGTTAATTCAACTCACAGAGTTACAGATTTCCCCTTAATAAGCCTTTCACTAAGGCTGTTGTTGTGGAATTAGAAAAGTGATATTTGGAAGCCCATAGAGGGCTTTGGTGAAAAAGGAAATATCTTCAGTTAAAAGCTAAAGAGAAGCTTTCTGAGAAACTGCTTTGTGTTCTGTAAATTCAACTCACAGAGTTTGAGCTTTCCTATAAAGAATGCTTTCGCTAAGGATGTTGTTGTGGAAATTGCAAAGTGATATTTGGAAGCCCATAGAGGGCAATGGTGAAAATGGAAATATCCTAAGATAAAAAAAGAAAAGAAGCTTTCTGAGAAACCGCTTTTGGTTCTGTTAGTTCATCTCACAGAGTTACAGCTTTCCACTCAAGAAGCAGTTCACTAAGACAATTCTTGTGAAATTTCCAAAGTGATATTTGGAAGCCCGTAGTCGGCTATGGTGAAAAAGGAATATCTCCCGTTAAAAACTGGAAAGAAGATTTCTGAGAAACTGCATTGTGTTCTGTTAATTCATCTCACAGAGTCACAGCTTTCCCCTCAAGAAGCCTTTCGCTAAGACTGTTCTTGTGGAATTTGCAAGGTGATATTTGGAGGCACATAGAGGGCTATGGTGAAAAAGGAAATATCTTCTGTTAAAAACTGGAAAGAAGCTCTCTTAGAAACTGCTTTGTGTTCTGTGAATTCATCTCACAGAGTTACAGCTTTCCCCTCTAGAAGCCTTTCGCTAAGACTGTTCTTGTGGAATTTGCAAAGTGAAATTTGGAAGCCCTTAGAGAGCTATGGTGAAAAAGGAAATATCTTCCGTTAAAAACCGAAAAGAAGATCTCTGAGAAACTGCGTTGTGTTCTGTTATTTCATTTCACAGGGTTACAGCTTTCCTCTCAAGAAGCCTTTCCCTAAGACTGTTCTTGTGGAATTTGCAAAGTGATATATGGAAGCCCTTAGAGGGCTATGGTGAAAAACGAAATATCTTCCATTATAAACTGGAAAGAACCTTTCTGAGAAACTGCCTTGTGTTCTGTTAGTTCATCTCACAGAGTTACAGCTTTCCCCTCAAGAAGCCTTTCGATAAGACAGATCTGGAGGAATTTGCAAGTGATATTTGGAAGGCCATAGACGGTTATGGTGAAAAAGGAAATATCTTCCGTTAAAAACTGGAAAGAAGCTTTCTGAGACACTGCTTTGTGTTCTGTTAATTCATCTCACAGAGTTATAGCTTTCCCCTCAAAAAGCCTTTCGGTAAGGCTGTTGTTGTGGAACTTGCAAAGTGATATTTTTAATCACTTAGAGGGCTATGGTGTAAATGGAAATATCCTAAGATAAAAACCGAAAAGAACCTTTCTGAGAAACTGCTTTCTGTTCTGTTAGTTCATCTCACTGAGTTACAGCTTTCCGCTCAAGGAGCCGTTCAATAAGACTGTTCTTGTGGAATTTGCCAAGTGATGTTTGGAAGCCATTAGAGGTCTAGGGTGAAAAAGGAAATATCCTAAGATAAAAACTGAAAAGAATCTTTCTGAGGAACTGCTGTGTTTTCTCTTAATTCAACTCACAGAGTTACAGCTTTACCCTCAAGAAGCCTTTTGCTGAGGCTGCTGTTGTGGAATTTGCAAGGTGATATTTGGAGGCACATAGATGGCTATGGTGAAAAAGGAAATATCTTCCGTTAAAAACTTTAAAGAAGCTCTCTTAGAAACTGCTTTGTGTTCTGTGAATTCATCTCACAGAGTTACAGCTTTCCCCTCTAGAAGCCTTTCGCTAAGACTGTTCTTGTGGAATTTGCAAAGTGAAATTTGGAAGCCCTTAGAGAGCTATGGTGAAAAAGGAAATATCTTCCGTTAAAAACCGAAAAGAAGATCTCTGAGAAACTGCTTTCTGTTCTGTTAGTTCATCTCACAGAGTTTCTGGTTTCCCCTCAAGAAGCCGTTCACTAACACTATTCTTGTGAAATTTGCAAAGTGATATTTCGAAACCCATAGATGGCTATGGTAAAATAGTAAATATCTTCCGTTAAAAACTGGAATGAAGTTTTTTGAGAACCTGCCGTGTGTTCTGTTAATACATCTCACCGAGTTGAAGCTTTCACTTCAAGAAGCCTTTAACTAAGACTGTTCTTGAGGCAATTGCAAAGTGATATTTGGAAGCCCATAGAGGACTATGATGAAAGAGGATATATCCTTAGAAAAACACTGAAAAGAAGCTTTCTGAGAAGCTGCTTTGTGTTCTGTTAATTCATTTCACAGAGTTACAGCTTTCCCCTCAAGAAGCCCTTCACTAGGACCTTCCTTCTGAAATTTGTAAAGTGATATTTGGAAGCCCATAGAGGGCTATGGTGAAAAAGGAAATATCTTCGGGTAAAAACTGGAGAGAAGCATTCTGGGAAACTGCCGGGTGTTCTGTTAATATATCTCACCGCGTTACAGCTTTCACCTCAAGAATCCATTCGGTAAGACTGTTCTTGTGGGATTTGCAATGTGATATTTGGAAGCCCCTAGAGGGCAATGGTGAAAATGGAAATATCCTAAGTTTAAAGAAGAAAAGAAGCTTTCTGAGAAACCGCTTTTCGTTCTGTTAGTTCATCTCGCCGAGTTACAGCTTTCCACTCAAGAACGTATTCACTAAGACTTTTCTTGTGAAATTTGCAAAGTGATATTTGGAAGCCCGTAGAAAGCTATGGTGAAAGAGGAAATATCTTCTGTTAAAAACTGGAAAGAAGATTTCCGAGAAACTGCATTGTGTTCTGTTAATTCATCTCACACAGTCACAGCTTTCCCTCAAGAAGCCTTTCGCTATGACTGTTCTTGTGGAATTTGCAAAGTGATATTTCGAGGCCCATAGACGGTTATGGTGAAAAAGTAAATATATTCCGTTAAAAACTGGAAAGAATATTTCTGAGAAACTGCTTTGAGTTCTGTTAATTCATCTCACAGAGTTACAACTTTTACCTCAAGAAGCCTTTCGATAAGACTGTTGTGGAATTTGCAAAGTGACGTTTGGAAGCCGATTGAGGGCTATGGTGAAAAAGGAAATATCCTAAGATAAAATCTAAAAAGAAGCTTTCTGAGAAACTGCTTTGTGTTCTGTTAACTCATCACACAGAGTTACAGCTTATCCCTCCAGAAGCCTTTCGCTAAGACTGTTCTTGTGGAATTTGCAAAGTGATTTTTGTAAGCCCATAGAGGGCTATGGTGACAAAGGAAATATCTTCCGTTAAAAACTGGAAAGAAGCTCTCTTAGAAACTGCTTTGTGTTCTGTGAATTCATCTCACAGAGTTACAGCTTTCCCCTCTAGAAGCCTTTCGCTAAGACTGTTCTTGTGGAATTTGCAAAGTGAAATTTGGAAGCCCTTAGAGAGCTATGGTGAAAAAGGAAATATCTTCCGTTAAAAACCGAAAAGAAGATCTCTGAGAAACTGCTTTCTGTTCTGTTAGTTCATCTCACAGAGTTTCAGCTTTCCCCTCAAGAAGCCGTTCACTAACACTATTCTTGTGAAATTTGCAAAGTGGTATTTCGAAACCCATAGATGGCTATGGTAAAAAAGTAAATATCTTCCGTTAAAAACTGGAAAGAAATTTTTTGAGAACCTGCCGTGTGTTCTGTTAATACATCTCACTGAGTTGAAGCTTTCTCTTCAAGAAGCCTTTAACTAAGACTGTTCTTGAGGCAATTGCAAAGTGATATTTGGAAGCCCATAGAGGACTATGATGAAAGAGGATATATCCTTAGAAAAACACAGAAAAGAAGCTTTCTGAGAAGCTGCTTTGTGTTCTGTTAACTCATTTCACAGAGTTACAGCTTTCCCCTCAAGAAGCCCTTCACTAGGACCTTTCTTCTGAAATTTGTAAAGTGATATTTGGAAGCCCATAGAGGTCTATGGTGAAAAAGGAAATATCTTCGGGTAAAAACTGGAAAGAAGCATTCTGGGAAACTGCCGGGTGTTCTGTTAATATATCTCACCGAGTTACAGCTTTCACCTCCAGAAGCCATTCGGTGAGACTGTTCTTGTGGGATTTGCAATGTGATATTTGGAAGCCCCTAGAGGGCAATGGTGAAAATGGAAATATCCTAAGTTAAAAAAAGAAAAGAAGCTTTCTGAGAAACCGCTTTTCGTTCTGTTAGTTCATCTCGCCGAGTTACAGCTTTCCACTCAAGAACGTATTCACTAAGACTTTTCTTTTGAAATGTGCAAAGTGATATTTGGAAGCCCGTAGAAAGCTATGGTGAAACAGGAAATATCTTCTGTTAAAAACTGGAAAGAAGATTTCCGAGAAACTGCATTGTGTTCTGTTAATTCATCTTACACAGTCACAGCTTTCCCCTCAAGAAGCCTTTCGCTAAGACTGTTCTTGTGGAATTTGCAAAGTGATATTTGGAGGCCCATAGACGGTTATGGTGAAAAAGTAAATATATTCCGTTAAAAACTGGAAAGAATATTTCTGAGAAACTGCTTTGAGTTCTGTTAATTCATCTCACAGAGTTACAGATTTTACCTCAAGAAGCCTTTCGATAAGAATGTTGTGGAATTTGCAAAGTGATATTTGGAAGCCGATTGAGGGCTATGGTGAAAAAGGAAATATCCTAAGATAAAATATAAAAAGAAGCTTTCTGAGAAACTGCTTTGTGTTCTGTTAATTCATCTCACAGAGTTACAGCTTATCCCTCCAGAAGCCTTTCGCTAAGACTGTTCTTGTGGAATTTGCAAAGTGATTTTTGGAAGCCCATAGAGGGCTATGGTGACAAAGGAAATATCTTCCGTTAAAAACTTTAAAGAAGCTTTGTGAGAAACTGCTTTGTGTTCTGTTAATGCATCTCACAGAGTTACAGCTATTCCCACCAGAACCCTTTCGCTAAGACTGTTCTTGTGGAATTTGCAACGTGATATTTGGAAGCCCATTGAGGGCTATGGTGAAATAGGAATAATTTTCCGTTGAAAACTGGAAGGAAGATTTCTGAGAAACTGTTGTGTGTTCTGTTAATTCATCTCACTTAGTTACAGCTTTCCTCTCAAGAAGCACTTCAGTAAGACTGTTCTTGTGGATTTTGCAAAGTGAAATTTGGAAGCCCATAGAGGGCTATGGTGAAAAAGGAAATATCTTCCGTTAAAAACCGAAAAGAAGCACTCTGAGAAATTGCTTGGTGTTCTGTGAGTTCATGTCACAGATTTGCAGCTTTCGCCTGAAGAAGCCTTTCGCTAAGACTGTTCTTGTGGAATTTGTAAAGTGATATTTGGAAGCCCATGGAGGTCTACGGTGAAAAAGGAAATATCTTCAGTTAAAAACTGAAAAGAAGCTTTCTGAGAAACTGCTTAGTGTTCTGTTAGTTCATGTCACAGAATTACAGCATTCCCCTCAAGAAGCCGTTCATTAGGATTGTTCTTGTGAAATTTGCAAAGTGATATTTGGAAGCCCTTAGAGGGCTATGGTGAAAAATGAAATATCTTCAGTTAAAAACGGGAAAGAAACGTTCTGAGAAACTGCTTCTTTGTTCTGTTAATTCATCTCAGGGAGTTACAGCTTTCCCCTCAAGAAGCCTTTCGCTAAGACTGTTCTTGTGGAATTTGCAAAGTGATATTTGGAAGCCCATAGATGGCTATGAAGAAAAAGGAAAGATAAGAAAAGAAGCTTTCTGAGAAACTGCTTTTTGTTCTGTTAATTCATCTCACAGAGTTACAGCTTTTCCCGCAAAAAGCCTTTCAGTAAGACTGTTCTTGTGGGATTAACAAAGTGATATTTGGAAGCTCTTAGAGTGCTCTGGTGAAAAAGGAAATATCTACAGTTAAAAACTGGAAAGAAGCTTTCTGAGAAATTGGTTTGTGTTCAGTTAATTCATCTCGAAGAGTTACAGCTTTCCCCTCAAGAAGCCTTTCGCTTAGACTGTTCTTGTGGAATTTGCACAGTGATCATTGGAAGCCCCTAGAGGGCTATGGTGAAAAAGGAAATATCTTCAGTTAAAAACTGAAAAGAAAGTTTCTGAGAAACTGCTGTGTGTTCTGTTAATTATACAATTGACCGAGTTTCAACTTTCCCCACAAGAAACCTTCGCTAAGAACGTTCTTGTGGGATATTCAAAGTCATATTTGGAAGCCCATAGACGGCTGTGGTGAAAAAGGAAGGATGTTCCGGTAAAAACTGGAAAGAAGATTTCTGAGAAGCTGCTTTGTGTTCTGTTAATTCATCTCACAGAGTTACAGCTTTCTTCTCAAGAAGCCGTTCACTAAAACTGTTCTTGTGGAATTTGCAAAGTGATATTTGGAAGCCGATTGAGGGCTGTGGTGAAAAAGGAAATAGCCTAAGATAAAATCTGAAAAGACGCTTTCTGAGAAACTACTTTGTGTTCTGTTAATTTAACTCACAGAATTACAGCTTTCCCCTCAAGAAGCCTTACGCTAAGGCTGTTTTTGTGGAATTTGCAAAGTGATATTAGAAGCCCATGCAGGGCTATGGTGAAAAAGGAAATATCTTCCGTTGAAAACTAGAAAGAAGCTTTCTGAGAAACTGCTTTGTGTTCTGTTAATTCATCTCACCGAGTTACAGCATTGCCCTCCAGAAGCCTTTCGCTAAGACTGTTCTTGTGGAATTTGCAAAGGGATATTTGGAAGCCGATGCAGGGCTGTGGTGAAAAAGGAATTATACTAAGATAAAAACTGAAAAGAAGCTTCCTGAGAAACTGCTTTGTATTCTGAAAATTCAACTCACAGAGTTACAGCTTTACAATCAAGAAGCCTTTCGCTAAGGCTGTTGTTGTGTAAATTGCAAAGTGATATTTGGAAGCCCCTAGAGAGTAATGGTGAAAAAGGAAATAACTTCAGTTAAAAACTTAAAAGAAGCTTTCTGAGAAACTGCTTTGTGTTCTGTTAATTCATCACACAGAGTTACAGCTTTTCCTCAAGATCCCTTTCGCAAAGACTATTGTTGTGGAATTTGCAAAGTAATATTTGGAAGTCCATAAAGGGCTATGATGAAAATGGAAATATCCTAAGATAAAAACCGAAAAGAAGCTTTCTGTGAAACTGCTTTGTGTTCTGTAATTCCTCTCACATAGTTACAGCTTTCCCCTCAAGAATTCGTTCACTGAGACTATTCTTGTGAAATTTGCAAAGTGATATTTGGAAGCCCATAGAGGGCTATGGTGAAAAAGGAAATATCTTCCGTTAAAAACTGGAAAGCAACATTCTGAGAAACTGCCGTGTGTACTGTTAATATATCTCACCGCGTTACAGCTTTCCCCTCAAGAGGCCTTTCGCTAAGACAGTTCTGTGGGATTTGCAAAGTAATATTTGGAAATCCATAAAGGTCTATGGTGAAAAAGAAATATCTTCAGTTAACAACTGGAAAGGAGCTTTCTGAGAAAGTGCTTTGTGTTCTGTTAATTCATCTAACAGAGTTACAGCTTTCCCCTCAAGAAGCCTTTCGCTAAGACTGTTCTTGTGGAATTTGCAAAGTGATATTTGGAAGCCCATAGAGGGATATGGTGAAAAAGGTAATATCTTCAGTTAAAAACCGGAAAGAACCTTTCTGAGAAACTACTTTGTATTCTGTTAATTCATCTCACAGAGTTACAGCTTTCCCCTCAAGAATCCTTTCGTTAAGATTGTTCTTGTGGAATCTGCAGCGTGATCTTTGGAAGCCCATAGAAGGCTACGGTGAAAAA
Source organism: Chlorocebus sabaeus (assembly GCF_047675955.1). Lineage (NCBI taxonomy): Eukaryota > Metazoa > Chordata > Mammalia > Primates > Cercopithecidae > Chlorocebus > Chlorocebus sabaeus. The sequence goes on from NW_027327505.1 coordinate 418,565, forward strand.
GGAAATATCTTCAGTTAAAAACTGAAAAGAAGCTTTCTGAGGAACTGCTTTGTGTTCGGCAAATTCATCTCAATGATTTACAGCTTTACCCTCAAGAAGCCTTTCGCTAAGACTGTTTTTGTGGAATTTCAAAGTGATATTTGGAAGCCCATAGAGGGCTATGGTGAAGAAGGAAATATCTTCCGTTAAAAACTGGAAAGACGCTTTCTGAGAAACTGCTTTGTGTTCTGTTATTTCATCTGACAGAGTTACAGCTTTCCTCTCAAGTAGCCTTTCGCTAAGACAGTTTTTGTGGAATTTACAAAGTGATATTTGGAAGCCCATAGAGGGATATCGTGAAAAAGGAAATATCTTCCGTTAAAAACTGGAAAGAGGCATTCTGAGAAACTCCTTTGTGTTCTCTTAATTCAACTCACAGAGTTACATCTTTCCCCTGAAGAAATCTTTCCTTAAGACAGTTTTTGTGGAATTTGGAAACGGATACTTAGAAGCCCTTAGAGGGCTATGGTGAAAAAGGAAATATCTTCTGTTAAAAACTGGAAAGAATCTTTCTGAGAAACAGCCTTGTGTTCTGTTAATTCATCTCACAGAGTTACAGTTTTCCCTTCAAGAAGCCTTTCGCTAAGACTGTACTTCTGGAATTTGCAAAGTGATATTTCGAAGCCCAAAGAGGTCTAGGGTGAAAAAGGAAATATCTTCAGTTAAAAACTGGAAAGAAGCTGCCTGAGAAACTGCTTTGTCTTCTCTTAATTCATCTCACGGAATTGCAGCTTTCCCTTCAAGAATCCTTTCGCTAAGGCTGTCTTGTGGAATCTGGAAAGTGATATTTGTAAGCCCATAGAGCGCTTTGCTGAAAAAGGAAGTATCTTTTGTGAAAAACAGGAATGAACCTTTCTGAGAAACTGTTTTCTGCTCTCTTATTTCATCTCAGAGTTACTGCTTTCCCCTCAAGAAGCTTTCGCTAAGACTGTTCTTGCGGAATTTCCAAAGTGATATTTGGAAGCCCAAAGAGGGATACGGTGAAAAAGGAAATATCTTCCATTAAAAACAGGAAATAAGCTTTCTGAGAAACTGCTTTGTGTTCTGTTAATGCATCTCACAGAGTTACAGCTATTCCCACCAGAACCCTTTCGATAAGACTGTTCTTGTGGAATTTGCAACGTGATAGTTTTAAGCCCATTGAGGGCTATGGTGAAATAGGAAGTATTTTCCGTTGAAAACTGGAAGGAAGATTTCTGAGAAACTGTTTTGTGTTCTGTTAATTCATCTCACTTAGTTACAGCTTTCCCCTCAAGAAGCAGTTCAGTAAGACTGTTCTTGTGTATTTGGAAAGTGAAATTTGGAAGCCCATAGAGGGCTATGGTGAAAAAGGAAATATCTTCCGTTAAAAACCAAAAAGAAGCACTCTGAGAAACTGCTATGTGTTCTGTTAGTTCATCTCACAGAGCTGCAGCTTTCGCGTGAAGAAGCCTTTCGCTAAGACTGTTCTTGTGGAATTTGTGAAGTGATATTTGGAAGCTCATGGAGGGCTATGGTGAAAAAGGAAATATCTTCAGTTAAAAACTGAAAAGAAGCTTTCTGAGAAACTGCTTGGTGTTCTGTTAGTTCATGTCACAGAATTACAGCATTCCCCTCAAGAAGCCGTTCATTAGGACTGTTCTTGTGAAATTTGCAAAGTGATATTTGGAAGCCCTTAGAAGGCTATGGTGAAAAACGAAATATCTTCAGTTAAAAACGGGAAAGAAACTTTCTGAGAAACTGCTTTGTGTTCTGTTAATTCATCTCAGAGAGTTACAGCTTTCCCCTCAAGAAGCCTTTCGCTAAGACTGTTCTTGTGGAATTTGCAAAGTGATATTTGGAAGCCCATAGATGGCTATGAAGAAAAAGGAAATATCCTTAGATAAAATCAGAAAAGAAGCTTTCTGAGAAACTGCTTTTTGTTCTGTTAATTCATCTCACAGAGTTACAGCTTTTCCCTCAAAAAGCCTTTCGCTAAGTCTGTTCCTGTGGGATTAACAAAGTGATATTTGGAAGCCCATAGAGTGCTACGGTGAAAAAGGAAATATCTACAGTTAAAAACTGGAAAGAAGCTTTCTGAGAAATTGGTTTGTGTTCAGTTAATTCATCTCGAAGAGTTACAGCTTTCCCCTCAAGAAGCCTTTCGTTTAGACTGTTCTTGTGGAATTTGCACAGTGATCATTGGAAGCCCCTAGAGGGCTATGGTGAAAAAGGAAATATCTTCAGTTAAAAACTGAAAAGAAGCTTTCTGAGAAACTGCTGTGTGTTCTGTTAATTATACAATTGACCGAGTTTCAGCTTTCCCCACAAGAAGCCTTCGCTAAGAACGTTCTTGTGGGATATTCAAAGTCATATTTGGAAGCCCATAGACGGCTGTGGTGAAAAAGGAAGTATGTTCCGGTAAAAACTGGAAAGAAGATTTCTGAGAAGCTGCTTTGTGTTCTGTTAATTCATCTCACAGAGTTACAGCTTTCTTCTCAAGAAGCCGTTCACTAAGACTGTTCTTGTGGAATTTGCAAAGTGATATTTGGAAGCCGATTGAGGCCTGTGGTGAAAAAGGAAATAGCCTAAGATAAAATCTGAAAAGACGCTTTCTGAGAAACTACTTTGTGTTCTGTTAATTTAACTCACAGAATTACAGCTTTCCCCTCAAGAAGCCTTACGCTAAGGCTGTTTTTGTGGAATTTGCAAAGTGATATTAGAAGCCCATGCAGGGCTATGGTGAAAAAGGAAATATCTTCCGTTGAAAACTAGAAAGAAGCTTTCTGAGAAACTGCTTTGTGTTCTGTTAATTCATCTCACCGAGTTACAGCATTGCCCTCCAGAAGCCTTTCGCTAAGACTGTTCTTGTGGAATTTGCAAAGGGATATTTGGAAGCCGATGCAGGGCTGTGGTGAAAAAGGAAATATACTAAGATAAAAACTGAAAAGAAGCTTCCTGAGAAACTGCTTTGTATTCTGAAAATTCAACTCACAGAGTTACAGCTTTACAATCAAGAAGCCTTTCGCTAAGGCTGTTGTTGTGTAAATTGCAAAGTGGTATTTGGAAGCCCCTAGAGAGTAATGGTGAAAAAGGAAATAACTTCAGTTAAAAACTTAAAAGAAGCTTTCTGAGAAACTGCTTTGTGTTCTGTTAATTCATCACACAGAGTTACAGCTTTTCCTCAAGATCCCTTTGGTAAAGACTATTCTTGTGGAATTTGCAAAGTAATATTTGGAAGTCCATAAAGGGCTATGATGAAAATGGAAATATCCTAAGATAAAAACCGAAAAGAAGCTTTCTGTGAAACTGCTTTGTGTTCTGTTATTCATCTCACAGAGTTACAGCTTTCCCCTCAAGAAATCGTTCACTGAGACTATTCTTGTGAAATTTGCAAAGTGATATTTGGAAGCCCATAGAGGGATATCGTGAAAAAGGAAATATCTTCCGTTAAAAACTGGAAAGAGGCATTCTGAGAAACTCCTTTGTGTTCTCTTAATTCAACTCACAGGGTTACATCTTTCCCCTGAAGAAATCTTTCCTTAAGACAGTTTTTGTGGAAATTGGAAACGGATACTTAGAAGCCCATAGAGGGCTATGGTGAAAAAAGAAATATCCTAAGACAAAAACTGAAAAGAATCTTTCGTAGAAACTACTTTGTGCTCTGTTAATTCTGGTCACAGACTTAGAGCTTTCTCCTACAGAAGCCTTTCGCTAAGACTGTTCTTGTGGAATTTGCAAAGTGATATTTGGAAGCCCCTAGAGTGCTAAGGTGAAAAAGGAAATATCTTCCATTAAAAATTGGAAAGAATATTTCTGAGAAACTGGTTTGTGTTCTGTTAATTCATCTCACACAGTTACAGCTTTCCCCTCAAGAAACCTTTCCCTAAGACTGTTCTTGTGGAATTTGCAAAGTGATATTTGGAAGCCCATGGAGGGCTATGGTGAAAAAGCGAATATCTTCAGTTGAAAACTGGAAAGTAGCTTTCAGAGAAACGGCATTGTTTTCCGTTAATTCATCTGACAGTTACAGCTTTCCCCTCAAGAAGCCTTTCACTAAGACTATTCTTGTGGAATTTGCAAAGTGATATTTGAAAGGCCATAGAGGGCTATGGTGAAAAAGGAAATATCCTCAGTTAAAAACTTGAAAGAAGCTTTCTGAGAAACTGCGTTGTGTTCTGCTAATTCATCTCACAGAGTTACAAGTTTCTCCTCAAGAAGCCTTTCGATAAGACAGTTGTGGAGGAATTATCAAAGTGTTATTTGGAAGCCCTTAAAGGGCTATGGTAGAAAAGGAAATACCTTCCGTTAAAAACTGGAAAGAAGCTTTCTGAGAAACCGCGTTGTATTCTCTTAGTTCATCTCACAGAGTTACAGATTTCCCTTCAAGAAGCCTTTCGCTAAGACTGTTTTTGTGGAAATTGGAAAGTGATACTTAGTATCCCATAGAGGGCTATGGTGAAAAAGGAAATATCCTAAGACAAAAATTGAAAAGAAGCTTTCTAAAAAACTGTTTTGTGCTCTGTTAATTCATTTCACAGAGTTACAGCTTTCCCCTCAAGAAGCCTTTAGCTACGGCTGTTCTTGTGGAATTTGCAAAGTGATATTGGGAAGCCCATAGATGTCTATGGTGAAAAAAGAAATATCCTAAGATGAAAACTGGAAAGAAGCTTTCTGAGAAACTGCTTTGTGTTCTATTATTTCATTTCACAGAGTTACAGGTTTCCCCTCAAGAAGCCTTTTTTTAAGCCTTTTCTTTTGAAATTTGCAATTTGATTTTTGGAAGCATATAGAGGGCTAATGTGAAAAAGGAAATATCTCCCGTTAAAAACAGGAAAGAAGCTTTCTGAGATACTGCTTTGTGTTCTGTTAATTCATCTCACAGAGTCACAGCTTTCCCCTCAAGAAGTCTTTCGCTAAGACTGTTCTTGTGGAAATTGCAAGGTGATATTTGGAGGCCCTTAAAGGGCCATGGTGAAAAAGGAAATATCTTATGTTAAAAACTAGAAAGAAGTTTTCTGAGAAACTTCTTTGTATTCTGTTAATTCATCTAACAGAGTTACAGCTTTCTCCTCCAGAAGCCTTTCATTAAGAGTGTTCTTGTGGAGTTTGCAAACTGATATTTGGAAGGCCATAAAGGGCTACGGTGAAAAAGGAAATATCCTAAGATAAAAACTGAAGAGAATCTTTCTGAGAAACTGCTTTGAGTTCTGTTAATTCATCTCACAGTGTTACAGCATTTCCCTCAAGAAGCTTTTCGATAAGACTTTTTTGTGGAATTTGCAAAGTGATATTGGAAGCCTATAGAGGGCTATGGTGAAAAAGGAAATATCCTAAGATAAATTCTGAAAAGATTCTTTCTGAGAAACTGCTTTGTGTTCTGTTAATTCATCTCACAGAGTTACAACTTTCCCCTCAAGAAGCCTTTCGCTAAGACTGTTCTTGTGGAATTTGCAAAGTGAAATTTGGAAGCCCTTAGAGAGCTATGGTGAAAAAGGAAATATCTTCCGTTAAAAACCGAAAAGAAGCTCTCTGAGACACTGCTTTCTGTTCTGTTACTTCATCTCACAAAGTTTCAGCTTTCCACTCAAGAAGCCGTTCACTAACACTATTCTTGTGAAATTTGCAAAGTGATAAATCGAAACCCATAGAGGGCTATGGTGAAAAAGGAAATATATTAGGGTAAAAACTGGAAAGAAGCATTCTGAGAAACTGCTTTGTGTTCTGTTAATTCATCTCACAGAGTTACAGCCTTCCCCTCAAGAAGCCTTTCGCTAAGACTTTACTTGTGGAATATGCAAAGTGATAGTTGTAAGCCCATAGAGGGCTATGCTGAGAAAGGAAATATGTTCCGTTTAAAACTGTAAAGAAGCTTTCTGAGAAAGTGTTTTGTGTTCTGTTAATTCATCTCAGAGTTATTGCTTTCCCCTCAAGAAGTCTTTCGCTAAGACTGTTCTTGTGGAATTTGGAAAGTGATATTTGGAAGTCCATAGAGGTCTATGGTGAAAGAGGAAATATCTTAGGATAAAAACTGGAAAGAAGCTTTCTGAGAAGCTGCTTTATGTTTTGTTAATTCATCTCACAGAGTTACAGCATTCCCTACAAGAAGCCTTTCGCTAAGACTGTTCTTCTGGAATTTGCAAAGTGATATTTCGAAGCCCAAAGAGGTCTAGGGTGAAAAAGGAAATATCTTCCGTTAAAAACTGGAAAGAAGCTGTCTGAGAAACTGCTTTGTGTTCTGTTAATTCATCTCAGAGAGTTACAGCTTTCCCCTCAAGAAGCCTTTCGTTAAGACTGTTCTTGTGGAATTTCCAAAGTGATATTTGGAAGCCCATAGCGGGCTATGATGAAAAAAGAAATATCTTCCGTTAAAAAGTGGAAAGAAGCTTTCTGAGAAACTCCTTTGTGTTCTGTTAATTCATCTGACAGAATTACAGCTTTCCCCTCAATAATCCTTTCGCTAACAGTGTTCTTGTGCAATTTGCATAGTGATATTTGGGAGCCCATAGAGGGCTATGGTGAAAAAGAAAATATCTTCCGTTAAAAACTGGAAAGAAGCTTTCTGTGAAACTGCTTTGTGTTCTCTTAATTCATCTCACAGAGTTAAATTTTTCCCTTCAAGAAGCCTATCGATAAGGCTGTTCTTGTGGAATTTGGATAGAGATATTTGGAAGCTCATAGAGGGTAAGGTGAAAAAACAAATATCTTCAGTTAAAAACTGGAAAGAAGTTTTCTCAGAAACTGCTTTGTCTTCTCTTAATTCATGTCACAGAATTACAGCTTTCCCTTCAAGAAGCCTTTCGCAAAAGCTCTCTTGTGGTATCTGGAAAGTGATATTTTTAAGCCCATAGAGAGCTATGCTGAAAAAGGAAGAATCTTACGAGATAAACTGGAATGAAGCTTTCTGAGAAACTGTTTTCTGTTCTCTTAATTCATCTCAGAGTTACTGCTTTCCCCTCAAGAAGCCTTTCGCTAAGACTGTTCTTGTGGAATTTGCAAAGTGATATTTCGAAGCGCATAGCGGGATATAGTGAAAAAGGAAATATACTAAGATAAAAACTGAAAGGAAGCATTCTGAGAAAATGCTTTGTGATTTGTTAATTCATCTCACAGGGTTACAGCTTTCCCTTCAAGAAGCCTTTCGCAAAGGTTCTTCTTGTGGAATTGGCCAAGTGATATTTGGAAACCCATAGAGGGCTATGGTGAAAAAGGAAATATCTTCAGTTAAAAACTGGAAAAAAGCTTTCTGAGAAACTGCTTTGTGTTCTCTTAATTCATCTCACAGAGTTACAGCTTTCCCCTCAAGAAGCCTTTCGCTAAGACTGTTTTTGTGGAATATGGAAAGTGATTATGGAAGCCCATAGAGGGCTACGGTGAAAAAGGAAATATCTTCCGTTAAAAACTGGAAAGAAGCATTCTGAGCAACTGCTTTTTGTTCTGTTAATTCATCTCACAGAGTTACAGCTTTCCCCTCAAGAAGCCTTTCGTTAAGACTGTTCTTCTGGAATATGGAAAGTGATATTTGGAAGGCCATAGAGGGCTATGGTGAAAAAGGAAATATCTTCCGTTAAAAACTGGAAAGAATCTTTCTGAGAAACTGCCATGTGCTCTGTTAATTCATCTCACAGAGTTACAGTTTTCCCTTCAAGAAGCCTTTCGCTAAGACTGTTCTTCTGGAATTTGCAAAGTGATATTTCGAAGCCCAAAGAGGTCTAGGGTGAAAAATGAAATATCTTCTGTTAAAAACTGGAAAGAAGCTGTCTGAGAAACTGCTTTGTCTACTCTTAATTCATCTCACGGAATTGCAGCTTTCCCTTCAAGAATCCTTTCGCTAAGGCTGTCTTTTGGATTCAGGAAAGTGATATTTGTAAGCCCATAGAGCGCTTTGCTGAAAAAGGAAGTATCTTATGTGAAAAACTGGAATGAAACTTTCTGAGAAACTGTTTTGTGCTCTCTTATTTCATCTCAGAGTTACTGCTTTCCCCTCAAGAAGCTTTCGCTAAGACTGTTCTTGTGGAATTTCCAAAGTGATATTTGGAAGCCCATAGAGGGATACGGTGAAAAAGGAAATATCTTCCATTAAAAACAGGAAAGAAACTTTCTGAGAAACTGCTTTGTGTTTTTTTAATTCATCTCACAGAGTTACAGCTTTCCCCTCAAGAAGCCTTTCGCTAATGCTGTTCTGGTGGAACTTGCAAAGTGATATTTGGAAGCCCATAGAGGGCTATGGTGAAAAAGGAAATATCTTCCGTTAAAAACTGGAAAGAAGCTTTTGAGAACGTGCTTTGTGTTCTGTTAATTCATCTCACTGAGTTACTGCTTTCCCTAAAAGAAGTCTTTCGCTAAGACTGTTCTTCTGGAATTTGCAAAGTGATATTTCGAAGCCCAAAGTTGTCTAGGGTGAAAAAGGAAATATCTTCAGTTAAAAACTGGAAAGAAGCTGTCTCAGAAACTGCTTTGTGTTCTGTTATTTCATCTCACAGAATTACAGCTTTCCCTTCTAGGAGCCTTTCGCTAAGAGAGTTCTTGTGGAATTTGCAAAGTGATATTTGGAAGCCCATAGTGGGCTACGGTGAAAAAGGAAATATCCTAAGTTAAAAACTGAAAAGAAACATTCTGAGAAACTGCTTTGTGTTCTGTTAATTCATCTCACAGAGTTACATCTTTCCCTTCAAGAAGCCTTTATCTAAGACTGTTCTTTGGAATTTGCAAAGTGATATTTGGAAGCCCATAGAGGGCTATGGTGAAAAAGGAAATATCTTCCGGAAAAACTGGCAAGAAGCTTTCTGAGAAGCTGCTTGTGTTCTATTAATTCATCTCACAGAGTTACAGGTTTCCCTTCAAGAAGCCTTTCTCTAAGGCTGTTCTTGTGGAATTTGGTAACTGATATTTAGAAGTCCTTAGAGGGCTATGGTGAAAAAATAAATATCTTTAGTTAAAAACTGGAAAGAAACTTTCTGAGAAACTGCTTTGTATTCTGTTAATTCATCTCACAGAGTTACTGCTTTCTCCTCAAGAAGCCTTTCGCTAAGACTGTTCTTGTGGAATTTGCAAAGTGATATTTGGAAGTCCCTAGAGAGCTATGGTGAAAAAGGAAATATCTTCCGTTAAAAACTGAAAAGAAGCTTTCTGAGAAACTGCTTTGTGTTCTTTGAATTCTTCTCACAGAGTTACAGCTTTCCCCTGAAGAAGCCTTTTGCTAAGATTGTTCTTGGGGAGTTTTCAAAGTGATATTTGGAAACCCTTAGAGGGCTATGGTGAAAAAGGAAATACGTTCCGTTAAAAACTGGAAAGAAGCTTTCTGAGAAACTGCTTCGTGTTCTGTTAATTCATCTCACAGAGTTACAGCTTTTCCTTCAAGAAGCCTTTCGCTAAGGCTGTTCTTCTGTTGTTTGTAAAGTGATATTGGAAGCCCATAGAGGGCTATGGTCAAAAAGGAAACATCTTCAGTTAAAAACTGGAAAGAAGCTTTTTATGAATCTACTTAGTGTTCTGTTAATTCATCTCACAGAGTTACTGCTTTCCCCTCAAGAAGACTTTCGCAAAGGCTGTTCTTGTGGAATTTTCAAAGTGATATTTGGAAGCCCCTAGAGAGCTAGGGTGAAAAGGAAATATCTTCCGTTAAAAACCGGAAAGAAGTTTTCTGAGAAACTGCTTTGGTTCTGTCAATTCATCTCACAGATTTCAAGTTTTCCCTTCAAGAAGTCTTTTGCTAAGACTGATTTGGTGGAATTTTCAAAGTGATATTTTTAAGTACATAGAGGGCTACGGTGTAAAAGGAAAAATCTTTCGTAAAAAACTGGAAAGAAGCTTTCTGAGAAACTCCTTTGTTTTCGGTTAATTCATTTTACAGAGTTACAGCTTTCCATTCAAGAAGGCTTTCGCTAAGGCTGTTCTTGTGGAGTTTGGAAAGTGATATTTGGAAGTCCATAAAGGGATTTGGTGAAAAAGGAAATATCTTCAGTTAAAAACCGGAAAGAAGCTTTCTGAGAAACTACTTTGTGTTCTGTTAATTCATCTCACAGAGTTACTGCTTTGCCATCAAGGAGTCTTTTGCTGAGACTGTACTGGTGGAATTTGCAAAGTGATATTTGGAAGCCCTTAGAGGGCTACGGTGAAAAAGTAAGTATCCTAAGATAAAAACTGAAAAGAAGCATTCTGAGAAACTGCTTTGTGTTCTGTTAATTCATCTCACAGTAATTCAGCTTTCCTCTCAAGAAGCCTTTCGCAAAGACTGTTCTTGAGGCATTTGCAAAGTGATCTTTGGAAGCCCCTACGGAGCTAAGGTGAAAAAGGAAACAGGTTCCGTTAAAAACTAGAATGAAGCTTTCTGAGCAACTGCTTTGTGCTCTGTTAATTCATCTCACAGAGTCACTCTGTTCCCCTCAAGAACACTTTCGCTAAGACTATTCTTGAGGAATTTACAAGGTGATATTTGGAAGGCCCTAGAGAGCTATGGTGAAAAAGGAAATATCTTCCGTTAAAAACTGGAAAGAAGCTCTCTGAAAACTGTTTTTTGTTCTGTGAATTCATCTCACAGACTTACAGCTTTTCCCTCAAGAAACCTATGACTAAGGCTGTTCTTGTGGAATTTGCAAAGTGATATTTGGAAGCCCAAAGAGGGCTTTGGTGTAAAAGGAAATATCTTCAGTTAAATACTGGAAGGAAGCTGTCTGAGAAACAGCTTTGTGTTCTGTTATTTCATCTCACTGAGTTACACCTTTCCCCTCAAGAAGCCTTTCACTAAGACTGTTCTTGTGGAATTTGCAAAGCGATATTTGGAAGCCCATAGAGCGCTATGGTGAAAAAGGAAATACCTTAAGTTAAAAACTGGAAAGAAGCTTTCTTAGAAACTGCTTTCTGTTCTGTTAATTCATCTCACAGAATTACAGCTTTCCCTTCAAGAAGCCTTTCGCTAAGGCTGTTCTGGTGGAATTTGCAAAGTAATATATGGAAGCCCATAGAGGACTAGGGTGAAAAAGGAAATATCCTAAGGTAAAAACTGAAAAGAAGCATTCTGAGAAACTGCTTTGTGTTCCTTTAATTCATCTCACAGAGCTACAGATTTCCCTTCAATAAGAATTTCGCTAAGACTGTTCTTGTGGAATTTGCAAAGTGATATTTGGAAGCCCTTAGAGGGCTATGGTGAAAAAGGAATATCCTCCGTGAAAAACTGGAAAGAGGTTGTGTGAGAAACTGCTTTGTGTTCTCTTATTTCATCTCACAGATTTATATCTTTCCCCTCAAGAAACCTTTCGCTAAGACAGTTCTTGTGGAATTTGCAAAGTGACATTTGGAACGCCTAGAGGGCTACGGTGAAAAAGGAAATATCCTAAGTTAAAAACTTTAAAGAAGCATTCTGAGAAACTGCTTTGTGTTCTGTTAATTCAGGTCACGGAGTTACAGCTTTCCTTTCAAGAAGCATTTTGCTAAGGCTGTTCATGTGGAATTGGCAAAGTGATATTTCGAAGCCCATAGAGGGCTCTGGTGAAAGAGGAAATATCTTCAGTTAAAAACTGGAAAGAACCTTTCTGAGAAATTGCTTTGTGCTCTGTTAATTCATCTCACAGAGTTACACCTTTCCCTTCAAGAGGCCTTTCGCTAAGGCTATTCTTGTGGAATTTAGAAAGTGATATTTGGAAACCCTTGGAGGGCTATGGTGAAAAAGGAAATATCTTCCGTTAAGTACTGTAAAGAAGCTTTCTGAGAAACTGCTTTGTGCTCTGTTAATTCATCTCACAGAGTTACAGCTTTCACCTCAAGAAGCCATTCCCTAAGACTGCTCTTGTGACATTTTCAAAGTGATATTTGGAAGCCCATAGAGGTCTACGGTGAAAAAGGAAATATACTAAGTTAAAAACCCGAAAGAAACATTCTGAGAAACTGCTTTGTGTTCTGTTAATTCATGTCACAGAGTTACAGCTTTCCCTTCAAGAAGCCTTTTGCTAAGGCTGTTCTTGTGGCATTGGCAAAGTGATATTTGGAAGCCCATAGAGTGCTATGGTGAAAAGTAAATATCTTCAGTTAAAAAATGGAAAGAAGCATTCTGACAAAGTGCTTTGTGTTCTGTTAATTCATCTCACAGAGTTACACATTTCGCCTCAAGAAGCCTTTCCCAAAGACTGTTCTTGTGGAATTTTCAAAGTGATATTTGGAAGCCCCTAGAAGGCTATGGTGAAAAAGGAACTATCTTCCGTTAAAAACTGGAAATAAGCTTTCTGAAATACTGCTTTGTGTTATGTTAATTCATCTCACAGAGTTACAGCTTTCCCTTCAAGAAGCCTTTCGCTAAGGTTGTTCTTGTGGAATTTGCAAAGTGATATTTGGAAGCCAATAGAGGGTTATGCTGAAAAAGGAAATATCTTCCGTAAAAAACTGGAAAGAAGCTTTCTGAGAAACTGATTTGTGTTCTGCTAATTCATCTCACAGAGTTACAGCTTTCCCTTCAAGAAGCCTTCCGCTAAGGCTGTTCTTGTAAAATTGGCAAGGTGACATTTGGAAGTCCGTAGAGGGCTATGGTGAAAAGGAAACATGTTCAGTTAAAAAATGGAAAGTAGCTTTCTGAGAAACTGCTTTGTGTTCTGTAAATTCATCTAACAGAGTTACAGCTTTCCCCTCAAGAAACCTTGGGCTAAGACTGTTCTTTTGGAATTTGCAAAGTGATACTTGACAGCACATAGAGAGCTATGGTGAAAAAGGAAATATCTTCTGTTAAAAACTGGAAAGAAGCTTTCAGAGAAACTGCTTTGTGTTCTGTTAATTCATCTCACAGTGTTACAGCTTTCCCTTCAAAAAGCCTTTCGCTAGGGCTGTCCTTGTGGAATTTCTAAAGTGATATTTGGAAGCCCATAGAGGGCTATGGTGGAAAAGGAGATATCTTCAGTTAAAAACTGGAAAGAAGCTGTCTGAGAAACTGCATTGGGTGCTGTTAATTCACCTCACAGAGTTACAGCTTTCCCCTCAAGAAGCCTTTCGCTAAGGCTGTTCTTGTGGAATTTGCAAAGTGATATTTGGAAGCCCGTAGAGGGGTATGGTGAAAAAAGAAATATATTCCGGAAAAACTGGAAGAAGCTTTCTGAGAATCTGCTTTGTATTCTGTTAATTCATCTCACAGAGTTACAGGTTTCCCTTCAAGAAGCCTTTCGCTAAGTCTATTCTTGTGGAATTTGGAAAGTGATATTTGGAAGCCGTTCGAGGTCTATGGTGAAAAAATAAATATCTTCAGTTAAAAACTGGAAAGAAACTTTCTGAGACACTGCTTTGTGTTCCGTTAATTCATCTCACAGAGTTACTGCTTTCCCCTCAAGAAGCGTTTCGCTGAGACTGTTCTTGTGGAATTTGCAAAGTTATATTTGGAAGCCCATAGAGGGCTATGGTGAAAAAGGAAACAACTTCCGTTAAAAACTGGAAAGAAGCTTTCTGAGAAACTACTTTGTGTTCTCTTAATTCATCTCACAGACTTACAGCATTCCCCTCAAGAAGCCTTTCGCTAAGACTGTTCTTGTGGAATTGGCAAAGTGATATTTGGAAGCCCACAGAGGGCTATGTTGAAAAAGGAAATATCCTAAGTTAAAAACTGTAAAGAAGCTTTCTGAGAAACTGCTTTGTTTTCTGTTAATTCCTCTCACAGAGTTACAGCTTTCACCTCAAGAAGCCATTCCCTAAGACTGCTCTTGTGACATTTTCAAAGTGATATTTGGAAGACCATAGAGGGCTACGGTGAAAAAGGAAATATACTAAGTTAAAAACTGAAAAGAAACACTCTGAGAAACTGCTTTGTGTTCTGTTAATTCATGTCACAGAGTTACAGCTTTCCCTTCAAGAAGCCTTTCACTAAGTCTGTTCTTGTGGCATTGGCAAAGTGATATTTGGAAGCCCATAGAGTGCTATGGTGAAAAGTAAATATCTTCAGTTAAAAAATGGAAAGAATCTTTCTGACAAAGTGCTTTGTGTTCTGTTAATTCATCTCACAGAGTTACACATTTCCCCCAAAGAAGCCTTTCGCAAAAACTGTTCTTGTGGAATTTTCAAAGTGATATTTGGAAGCCCCTAGAGGGCTATGGTGAAAAAGGAACTATCTTCCGTTAAAAACTGGAAATAAGCTATCAGAGAAACTGCTTTGTGTTCTGTTAATTCATCTCAAAGAGTTACAGCTTTCCCTTCAAGAAGCCTTTCGCTAAGGTTATTCTTGTGGAATTCGCAAAGTGATATTTGGAAGCCAATAGAGGGCTATGCTGAAAAAGGAAATATCTTCCGTAAAAAACTTGAAAGAAGCTTTCTGAGAAACTGCTTTGTGTTCTGCTAATTCATCTCACAGAGTTACAGCTTTCCCCTCAAGAAACCTTGGGCTGAGACAGTTCTTTTGGAATTTGCAAAGTGATATTTGGCAGCACATAGAGAGCTATGATGAAAAAGGAAATATCTTCTGTTAAAAACTGGAAAGAAGATGTCTGAGAAACTACTTTGGGTTTTGTTAATTCATCTAACAGAGTTACAGCTTTCCCCTCAAGAAACCTTGGGCTAAGACTGTTCTTTTGGAATTTTCAAAGTGATATTTGTCAGCACATAGCGGGCAATGATGAAAAAGGAAATATCTTCTGTTAAAAACTGGAAAGAAGCTTTCTGAGAAACTGCTTTGTGTTCTGCTAATTCATCTCTCAGAGTTACAGCTTTCACTTCAAAAAGCCTTTCGCTAGGGCTGTTCTTCCGGAATTTCTAAAGTGATATTTGGAAGCCCATAAAGGGCTACGGTGGAAAAGGAGATATCTTCCGTTAAAAATTCGAAAGAATCTGTGTGAGAAACTGCTTTGTGTTCTGTTAATTCATTTCACAGAGGTACAGCTTTCCCCTCAAGAAGCCTTTAGCAAAGGCTGTTCTTGTGGAATTTGCAAAGTGATATTTGGATGCCCATAGAGGGCTATTTTGAAAAAGGAAATATCTTAAGTTAAAAACTGGAAAGAAGCTGTCTGAGAAACGGCTTTGTGTTCTGTTAATTCATCTCACAGTGTTACAGCTTTCCTTAAACAAGCCGTTCGCTGAGGTTGTTCTTGCGGAACTTGCAAAGTGATATTTGGAAGCCCATAGAGGGCTGTGGTGAAAAAGGAAATATCTTCCGTTAAAAACTGGAAAGAAGCTTTCTGAGAAACTACTTTGTGTTCTCTTAATTCATCTCAAAGGCTTAGAGCATTCCTCTCAAGAAGCGTTTCGCTAAGACTGTTCTTGTGGAATTTGCAAAGTGATATTTGGAAGCCCTTAGAGGGCTATGGTGAAAAAGGAAATAACCTAAGCTAAAAACTGAAAGGAAGCATTCTGAGAAACTGCTTTGTGTTCTGTTAATTCATCTCACAGAGTTACAGCTTTCCCCTCAAGAAGCCTTTCACTAGGGCTGCTCTTCTGGAATTGGCAAAGTGATATTTGGAAGGCCATAGAGGGCTATTGTGAAAAAGGAAATATCTTCCGTTAAAAACTGGAAAGAAGCTTTCTGAGAAACTACTTTGTGTTCTCTTAATTCATCTCACAGATTTACAGCTTTCCCCTCTAGAAGCCTTTCGCTAAGACTGTTCTTGTGGAATTTGCAAAGTGATATTTGGAAGCCCATAGAAGGCTTCAGTGAAAAAGGAAGTATCCTGAGTTAAAAACTGAAAAGAAGCTTTCTGAGAACCTGCCTTGTGTTCTGTTAATTCATCTCACAGAGTTTTAGCTTTCCCCTCAAGAAGCCTTTCGCTAAGGCTGTTCTTGTGGCATTTGCAAAGTGATATTTGGAAGCCAATGGGAAGCTATGATGAAAAAGGTAATCTCTTCCATTAAAAACTGGAAAGAAGCTTTCGGAGAAACTGCTTTGTTTTCTGTTAATTGATCTCACAGAGTTACAGCTTTCCCCTCAAGAAGCCTTTCGCAAAGGCTGTTCTTGTGGAATTTGCAAAGTGATATTTGGATGCCCATAGAGGGCTATTTTGAAAAAGGAAATATCTTAAGTTAAAAACTGGAAAGAAGCTGTCTGAGAAACGGCTTTGTGTTCTGTTAATTCATCTCACAGAGTTACAGCTTTCCTTAAACAAGCCGTTCGCTGAGGTTGTTCTTGCGGAACTTGCAAAGTGATATTTGGAAGCCCATAGAGGGCTGTGGTGAAAAAGGAAATATCTTCCGTTAAAAACTGGAAAGAAGCTTTCTGAGAAACTACTTTGTGTTCTCTTAATTCATCTCAAAGGCTTAGAGCATTCCTCTCAAGAAGCGTTTCGCTAAGACTGTTCTTGTGGAATTTGCAAAGTGATATTTGGAAGCCCTTAGAGGGCTATGGTGAAAAAGGAAATAACCTAAGCTAAAAACTGAAAGGAAGCATTCTGAGAAACTGCTTTGTGTTCTGTTAATTCATCTCACAGAGTTACAGCTTTCCCCTCAAGAAGCCTTTCACTAGGGCTGCTCTTCTGGAATTGGCAAAGTGATATTTGGAAGGCCATAGAGGGCTATTGTGAAAAAGGAAATATCTTCCGTTAAAAACTGGAAAGAAGCTTTCTGAGAAACTACTTTGTGTTCTCTTAATTCATCTCACAGATTTACAGCTTTCCCCTCTAGAAGCCTTTCGCTAAGACTGTTCTTGTGGAATTTGCAAAGTGATATTTGGAAGCCCATAGAAGGCTTCAGTGAAAAAGGAAGTATCCTGAGTTAAAAACTGAAAAGAAGCTTTCTGAGAACCTGCCTTGTGTTCTGTTAATTCATCTCACAGAGTTTTAGCTTTCCCCTCAAGAAGCCTTTCGCTAAGGCTGTTCTTGTGGCATTTGCAAAGTGATATTTGGAAGCCAATGGGAAGCTATGATGAAAAAGGTAATCTCTTCCATTAAAAACTGGAAAGAAGCTTTCGGAGAAACTGCTTTGTTTTCTGTTAATTGATCTCACAGAGTTACAGCTTTCCCCTCAAGAAGCCTTTTGCTAAGACTGTATTTGTGGAATTTGTAAAGAGACATTTGGAAGCCCATGAAGCGCTATGGTGAAAAAGCAAATATCCTTCGTAAATAACTGGAAAGAAGCTCTCTGAGAAACTGCTTTGTGTTCTGTTAATTCATCTCACAGAGTTACAGCTTTCCCTTCTATTAGCCTTTCGCTAAGGCTGTTCTTGGGGAATTTGCAAAGTGGTATTTGGAAGCCCATAGAGCGCTATGGTGAAAAAGGAAATATCTTCATTTAAAAACTGGAAAGAAGCTTTCTGAGAAACTGCTTTGTGTTCTGTTAATTCATCTCACCGAGTTACAGCATTCCCCTCAAGAAGCCTTTCGCTAATACTGTTTTTGTGGAATTGGCAAAGTGATATTAGGAATCCCATAGAGGGATACGATGAAAAAGGAAATATCTTCTGTTAAAAACTGGAAGGAAGCTTTCTGAGAAACTGCTTTATGTTGTGTTAATTCATCTCACCGAAATACAGCTTTTCCTTCAAAAATCCTTTCTCTAAGGCTTTTCTTGTGGAATTTGCAAAGTTATATTTGGAAGCCCTAGGAGGGCTATCGTAAGAAAGGAAATATCTTCATGTAAAAACTGGAGAGAAGCTGTGTGAGAAAGTGCTTTGTGTTCTGTTAATTCACCTCACAGAGGTACAGCTTTCCCCTCAAGAAGCCTTTCGCTAAGGCTGTTCATGTGGAATTTGGAAAGTGATATTTTGAAGTCCATATAGGGCTATTTTGAAAAAGAAAATATCTTCAGTTAAAAACTGGAAAAAAGCTGTCTGAGAAACCACTTTGTGTTCTGTTAATTCATTTCACAGAGTTACAGCTTTCCCCTCAATAAGTCTTTCGCTACGACTGTTTTTGAAGAATTTGCAAAGTGATATTTGGGAGCCCATAGAGGGCTATGGTGAAAAATGAAATATCTTCCGTTAAAAACGGGAAAGAAGCTTTCTGAGAAACTGCTTTGTGTTCTGTTAATTCATATCACAGAGTTACAGATTTCCCCTCAAGAAACCTTTCGCTAAGAGTGTTCTAGTGGAATTTGGAAAGTGATACTTGGAAGCCCATAGAGGGCTATGGTGAAAAAGAAAATATCTTCCGTTAAAAACAGGAGAGAAGCTGTCTGAGAAGCTGCTTTGTGTTCTGTTAATTCATCTCACAGAGATACAGCTTTCCCCTCAAGAAGCTTTTCGCTAAGGCTGTTCTTGTGGAATTTGCAACGTGATTTTCGGAAGCCCTTAGAGCGCTATGGTGAAAAAGGAAGTATCTTCAGTTAAAAACTGGAAAGAAGCTTTCTGAGAAACTGCTTTGTGTTCTCTTAATTCATCGCACAGATTTACAGCTCTCCCCTAAAGAAGCCTTTTGTTAAGACTGTTCTTGTGGAATTTTCTAAGTGATATTTGGAAGCCCATAGATTGCTACGGTCAAAAAGGAAATATCCTAAGTTAAAAACCGAAAAGAAGAATTCTGAGAAACTGCTTTGTGTTCTGTTAATTCATCTCACAGAGTTACAGCTTTCCCTTCTATTAGCCTTTCGCTAAGGCTGTTCTTGGGGAATTTGCAAAGTGATATTTGGAAGCCCATAGAGCGCTATGGTGAAAAAGGAAATACCTTCAGTTAAAAACTGGAAAGAACCTTTCTGAGAAACTGCTTTGTGTTCTGTTAATTCATCTCACAGAGGTAAGGCTTTCCCCTCAAGAAGCCTTTCGCTAAGGCTGTTCATGTGGAATTTGGAAAGTGATATTTTGAAGCCCATAGAGGGCTATTTTGAAAAAGAAAATATCTTCAGTTAAAAACTGGAAAAAAGCTGTCTGAGAAACCGCTTTGTGTTCTGTTAATTCATCTCACAGAGTTACAGCTTTCCCCTCAATAAGCCTTTCGCTACGACTGTTTTTGAAGAATTTGCAAAGTGATATTTGGGAGCTCATAGAGGGCTATGGTGAAAAAGGAAATATCTTCCGTTAAAAACGGGAAAGAAGCTTTCTGAGAAACTGCTTTGTGTTCTGTTAATTCATCTCACAGAGTTACAGATTTCCCCTCAAGAAACCTTTCGCTAAGACTGTTCTTGTGGAATTTGGAATGTGATACTTGGAAGCCCACAGAGGGTTATGGTGAAAAAGAAAATAGCTTCCGTTAAAAACAGGAGAGAAGCTGTCTGAGAAGCTGCTTTGTGTTCTGTTAATTCATCTCACAGAGATACAGCTTTCCCCTCAAGAAGCTTTTCGCTAAGGCTGTTCTTGTGGAATTTGCAAAGTGATTTTCGGAAGCCCTTACAGCGCTATGGTGAAAAAGGAAGTATCTTCAGTTAAAAACCGGAAAGAAGCTTTCTGAGAAACTGTTTTGTGTTCTGTTAATTCATCTCACAGAATTTCAGCTTTCCCATCAAGAAGCCTTTCGCAAACACTGTTCTTGTGGAATTTGAAAAGTGAGATTTGTAAGCCCTTAGAAGGCGATGGTGAAAAAGGAAATATCTTCCGTTAAAAACTGGAAAGAAGCTTTCTGAGAAACTGCTTTTTTTTTCTGTTAATTCATCTCACAGAGTTACAGCTTTCCCTTCAAGAATCCTTTCGATAAGACTGTTTTTGTGGAATTTGCAAAGTGATATTTGGAAGTCCATAGAGGGCTATGGTGAAAAAGGAAATATCTTCCGTTAAAAACTGGAAGGAAGCTTTCTGAGAAACTGTTTGTCTTCTGTTCATTCATCTCACAGAGTTACAGCTTTCCCTTCTAGAAGCCATTCGCTAAGAGAGTTCTTGTGGAATTTGCAAAGTGATATTTGGAAGCCCATAGAGGGCTACGGTGAAAAAGGAAATATCCTAAGTTAAAAATTGAAAAGAAACATTCTGAGAAACAGCTTTATGTTCTGTTAATTCATCTCACAGAGTTACATCAATCCCTTCAAGAAGTCTTTATCTAAGTCTCTTCCTGTGGAATTTGCAAAGTGATATTTGGAAGCCCTTAGAGGGCTCTGGTGAAAAAGGAAATATCTTCCGGAAATACTGGAAAGAAGCTTTCTGAGAAACTGCTCTGTATTCTTTTAATTCATCTCACAGAGTTACAGTTTTCCCTTCAGGAAGCCTTTCGCTAAGGCTGTTCTTTTGGAATTTGGTAACTGATATTTGGAAGCCCTTAGAGGGCTATGGTGAAAAAATAAATATCTTCAGTTAAAAACTGGAAGGAATCTTTCTGAGAAACTGGTTTGTGTTTTGTTAATTCATCTCACAGAGTTACTGATTTCCCCTCAAGAAGCTTTTCGCTAAGACTGTTCTTGGGATTTGCAAAGTGATATTTGGAAACCCATTGAGGGCTATGTGAAAAAGGAAATATCTTCCGTTAAAAACTGGAAAGAAGCTTCCTGAGAAACTACTTTGTGTTCTGTTAGTTCACCACACAGAGTTACAGCTTTCCCCTCAAGAAGCCTGTCACTATGACTGGTCTTGTGGAATTTGCAAGGTGATATTTGGAAGCCCATAGAGGGCTATATTGAAAAGGGAAATATCTTCCGTTGAAAACTAGAAAGAAGCTGTCTGAGAAACTTATTTGTGTTCTGTTAATTCATCTCACAGAGTTACAGCTTTCCTTTCAAGAAGCCTTTCGCTAAGACAGTTCTTGTGGAATTTTCAAAGTGATATTTGGAAGCCCATAGAGGGCTACGGTGAACAAGAAATATCTTCCGTGAAAAACTGGAAAGAAGCTTTCTGAGAAACTGCTTTGTGTATTGTTAATTCTTTTCACATAGTTACAGTTTTACCCTCAAGAAGCCTTTCGCTAAGATTTTTCTTGTAGAATTTGCAAAGTGATATTTTTAAGCCCATAGAGGGCTACGGTGAAAAAGGATATATCTTTTGTATAAATCTGGTAAGAAGCTTTCAGAGAAACTGCTTTGTGTTCTGTTAATTATTCCCATAGTGTTACAGCCTCCCCCTGAACAAGATTTTCGCTGAGACTCTTCTTATGGAATTTGCAAAGTGATATTTGTAAGCCCATAGAGGGCTATGGTGGAAAAGGAAATATCTTCCTTTAAAAACAGGAAAGAAGCTTTCTGAGAAACTGCTTTGTGTTCTGTTAATTCATCTCACAGAGTTACAGCTTTCCCCTCAAGAAGCCTTTCCTAAGACTGTTCTTGTGGAATTTGCAAAGTGATATTTGGAAGCCCTTAGAGGGCTATGGTGAAAAAGGAAATATCTCCCTTTAAAAACTGGAAGGAAGCTTTCTGAGAAACTGATTTGTGTTATGTTAATTCATCTCACAGAGTTACTGCGTTCCCCACAAGAAGGCTTTTGCTAAGACTGATCTTGTGGAATTTGCAATGTGATATTTGGAAGCCCATAGAGGGCTATGGTGAAAAAGGAAATACCTTCCTTTAAAAACTGGAGAGAAGCTTTCTGAGAAATTGCTTTGCGTTCTCTTAATTCATCTCACAGAGTTACTGCGTTCCTCTCAAGAAGCCTTTTGCAAACTTCTTTTTGTGGAATTTGTAAAGTGATATTTGGAAGCCCATAGAGGGTTATGGTGAAAAAGGAAAATCTTCCCTTAAAAACTGGAAAGAAGCTTTCTAAGAAACTGCTTTGTGTTCGGTTAACTCATCTTACATTTACTGCTTTCCTCTCAAGAAACCTTTCGCTAAGACTGTTCTTGTGGAATTTTCATAGTGATATTTTCAAGCCCATAGAGGGCTAAGGTGAAAAAGGAAATATCCTAAGATAAAAACTGAAAAGAAGCATTCTGAGAAACTACTTTGTGTTCTGTTAATTCATCTCATAGAGTTACAGCTTTCCCCTGAAGAAGCCTTTCACGAAGACTCTTCTTGTGGAATTTGCAAAGTGATATTTGGAAGCCATAGAGGGCTATGCTGAAAAAGGAAATATCTTCCGTTAAAAACTGGAAAGAAGCTTTCTGAGAAACTGCTTTGTGTTCTGCTAATTCATCTCACAGAGTTACTGCTTTCCCAGCAAGAAGCCAATCTCTAAGATTCTTCTTGTGGATTTTGCAAAGTGATATTGGAAACCCATAGAGCGCTATGGTGAAAAAGGAAATATCTTCCGTTAAAAACTGGAAAGAAGCTTTCTGAGAAACTGCTTTGTGTTCTGTTAATTCATCTCACAGAGTTACAGCTTTCCCCTCAAGAAGCCTTTCGCTAAGACTGTTCTTGTGGAATTTGCAAAGTGATATTTGGAAGCCCATAGAGGTTTAAGGTGAAAAAGGAAATATCTTCCTTTAAAAACTGGAAAGAAGCTTTGTGAGAAACTGCTCTGTGTTCTCTTAATTCATCTCACAGAGTTACAGATTTCCCTTCAAGAAGCGTTTCGCTAAATCTATTTTTGTGGAATTTGCGCAGTGATATTTGGAAGCCCATAGAGGACTATGGTGAAAAAGGAAATATCTTCCGTTAAAAACTGGAAAGAAGCTTTCTGAGAAACTCCTCTGTGTTCTGTTAATTCATCTCACAGAGTCACTGCTTCCACCTCAAGAAGCCTTTCGCCAAGACTGTTCTTGTGGAATTTTCACAGTGATATTTTCAAGCCCATAGAGGGGTAATGTGAAAAAGGAAATATCCTAAGATAAAAACTGAAAAGAAGCATTCTGAGAAACTACTTTGGGTTCTGTTAATTCATCTCACAGAGTTACAGCTTTCTGCTGAAGAAGTCTTTCGTGAAGACTCTTCTTTTGGAATTTGCAAAGTGATATTTGGAAGCCCATAGACGGCTATGGTGATAAAGGAAATATCTTCCGTTAAAAACTGGAAGGAAGCTTTCTGAGATACTGCTCTGTGTTCTGTTAATTCATCTAACAGAGTTACAGCTTTCCCCTCCAGAAGCCTTTCGCTGAGACTGTTCTTGTGGAATTTTCAAAGTGATATTTGGAAGCCCATAGAGGGCTATGGGAAAAAGGAAATATCTTCCGTTAAAAATTGAAAAGAAGCTTTGTGAGAAACTGCTTTGTGTTCTGTTAATTCATCTCACAGAGTTACAGCTTTCCCTTCGAGAAGCGGTTCTCTAAATCTATTTTTGTGGATTTTGAGCAGTGATATTTGGAAATCCATAGAGGACTATGGTGAAAAAGAAAATATCTTCCGTTAAAAACTGGAAAGAAGCTTTCTGAGAAACTCCTTTGTGTTCTGTTAATTCATCTCACAGAGTCACTGCTTTCTCCTCAAGAGGCCTTTCGCTAAGACTGTTTTTGTGGAATTTTCATAGTGATATTTTCAAGCCCATAGAGGGCTAAGGTGAAAAAGGAAATATCCTAAGATAAAAACTGAAAAGAAGCATTCTGAGAAACTACTTTGTGTTCTGTTATTTCATCTCACAGAGTTACAGCTTTCCCTTCAAGAAGCCTTTCGCGAAGACTCTTCTTGTGCAATTTGCAAAGTGATATTTGGAAGCCCATAGAGGGCAATGGTGAAAAAGGAAATATCTTCCGTTAAAATCTGGAAAGAAGCTTTCTGAGAAACTGCTCTGTGTTCTGTTAATTCATCTCACAGAGTTACTGCTTTCCCCACAAGAAGCCATTCTCTAAGATTCTTCTTGTGGATTTTGCAAAGTGATATTGGAAGCCCATAGAGGGTTAAGGAGAAAAAGGAAATATCTTCTATGAAAAACTGGTAATAAGATTTCTGAGAAACTGCTGTGTGTTCTGTTAATTCATCTCACAGAGTTACAGCTTTCCCCTCAAGAAGACTTCTGCGAAGACGGTTCTTGTGGAATTTGCAAAGTGATATTTGAAAGTCCATAGAGGTCTACGGTGAAAAAGGAATTATTTTCCGTTAAAAACTGGAAGGAAGCTTTGTGAGAAACTGCTTTGTGTTCTGCTAATTCAACTCACAGAGTTACAGCTTTCCCTTCAAAGAGCGTTTCGCTAAATCTATTTTTGTGGAATTTGCGCTGTGATATTTGGAAGCCCATAGAGGACTACGGTGAAAAAGGAAATATCTTCCGTTAAACACTGGAAAGAAACTTTCTGAGATACTACTTTGTGTTCTGTTAATTCATCTCAAAGAGTTACAGCTTTCCCCTCAAGAAGCCTCTCGCTAAGACTGTTCTTGTGGAATTTGCAAAGAGATATTTGGAAGCCCTTAGATGGCTATGGTGAAAAAGGAAACATCTTCCATTAAAAACTGGAAAGAAACTTTCTGAGAAACGGCTTTGTGTTCTGTCAATTCATCTCACATAGCTAGAGATTTCCCCTCAAGGAGCCTTTCGCTAAGACTGTTCTTGTGGAATTTGAAAAGTGATATTTGGAAGCCCTTAGAGGGCTATGGTGAAAAAGGAAATATATTCCTTTAAAAACTGTAAAGAAGCTTTCTGAGAAACTGATTAGTGTTCTGTTAATTCATCTCACAGAGTTACTGCGTTCCCCACAAGAAGCCTTTCGCTAAGACTGTTCTTGTGGAATTTGCAAAGTGATATTTGGAAGTCCATAGAGGGATATGGTAAAAAAGGATATATATTCCGGTAAAAACTGGAAAGAAGCTTTCAGAGAAACTGCTTTGTGTTCTGTTAACTCATCTAACAGAGTTACAGCATTCCCCTCAAGAAGCCTTTCGCAAAGTCTGTTCATGTGGAATTTGCAGAGTGATTTTTGGATGCCCATAGAGGGCTACGGGGAAAAAGAAAATATCTTCCGTTAAAAACTGGAAAGAAACTGTCTGAAAAACTGCTTTGTGCTCTGTTAATTCATCTCACAGAGTTACAGCTTTACGCTCAAGAAGCCTTTTGCGAAGACTGTTCTTGTGGAATTTGCAAAGTGATATTTGGAAGTGCAGGGAGGGCTATGGTTAAAAAGGAAATATCTTCCGTTAAAAACTGGATTTCAAGCCCATAGAGGGCTAAGGTGAAAAAGGAAATATCCTAAGATAAAAACTGAAAAGAAGCATTCTGAAAAACTACTTTGTGTTGTGTTAATTCATCTCACAGTGTTACAGCTTTCCCCTTAAAAAGCCTTTCGCGAAGACTCTTCTTGTGGAATTTGCAAAGTGATATTTGGAACCCCTAGAGGGCTATGGTGAAAAAGGAAATATCTTTAGGTAAATATTGGAAACAAGCTTTCTGAAAAACTGCTTTGTGTTCTGTTAATTCATCTCACCGAGTTACAGCTTTCCCCTCAAGAAGCCTTTCGCAGAGACTGTTCTTTTGGAAATTGCAAAGTGATATTTGGAAGGCCGTAGAGTCCTAAGGTGAAAAAGGAAATATCTTCCTTTAGAAACTGGAAAGAAGCTTCCTGAGATACTGTTTGTGTTCTGTTAATTCATCTCACAGAGTTACAGCTTTCCCCTCAAGAAGCCATTCGCTAAGACTGTTCTTTAGTAATTTGCAAAGTGATATTTGGAAGCCCTCAGAGGGCTATGGTATAAAAGAAAGTATCCTAAGATAAAAAGTGAAAAGAAGCTTTCTGAGAAACTGCTTTGTGTTTTGTTAATTCACCTCACAGAGTTACAGCTTTCCCCTCAAGAAGCCTTTCGCTGAGACTGTGCTTGTGGAATTTGCAAAGTGATATTTAGAAGCCCTTAGAGGGCTTTGGTGAAAAAGGAAATATCCTAAGATAAAAACTGAAAAGAAGCTTTCTGAGAAAATGCTTTGTGTTCTGTTAATTCATCTCACAGAGTTACAGCTTTCCCCTCAAGAAACCTTTCGCTAAGACTTCTCTTGTGTAATTTGGAAAGTGATATTTGGAAGTCCCTAGAGGTCTATGTTGGAAAAGGAAATATCCTAAAAGAAAAACTGAAAAGAAACTTTCTGAGAAACTACTTTGTGTTCTGTTAATTCATCTCACAGACTTACAGCTTTCCCCTCAAGAAGCCTTTCGCTAAGACTGTTCTTGTGGAATATGCAAAGTGATATTTGGAAACCCATAGAGGGCTATGGTGAAAAAGGAAATATCTTCCGTTAAAAATTCTAAAGAAGCTTTCTAAGAAACTGCTTTGTGTTCTGTAAATTCATCTCACACAGTTACAGCATTCACCTCAAGAAGCCTTTCGCTAATACTTTTCTTGTGGAATTTGCAAAGTGATATTTGGAAGGCCATAGAAGTCTATGGTGAAAAAGGAAATATCTTCAGTTAAAAATTTAAAAGAAGCTTTCTGAGAAACTGCATTGTGTTCTGTAAATTCATCTCACACAATTACAACTTTCCCCTCAGGAAGCCTTTCGCTAAGACTGTTCTTGTGGAATTTGCAAAGTCATATTTGGAAGCTCTTAGAGGGCTATGGTGAAAAAGGAAATATCTTCCGTTGAAAACTGGAAAGAGGCTTTCTGACCAACTGCTTTGTGTTCTGATAATTCAACTCACAGAGTTACAGCTTTCCCCTCATGAAGCCTTTCGCTTAGACTGTTTTTGTGGAAATTGGAAAGTGATATTAGAATCCCATAGAGGGCTATTGTGAAAGAGGCCATATCCTAAGATAATACTGAAAAGAAGTTTTATGAAAAATTACATAGTGTTCTGTTAATTCATCTCACAGACTTACAGCTTTCCCCTCAAGAAGCCTTTCGCTAAGACTATTCTCGTGGAATTTGCAAAGTGATATTTGGAAGCCCAAAGAGGGCTACGGTTAAAAGGGAAACATCTTCCGTTAAAAACTGGAAAGAAGCTTTCTGAGAAACTGCTTTGTGTTCTGTTAATTCATCTCACACAGTTACAGCTTTCCCCTCAGGAAGCCTTTCGCTGAGACTGTTCTTGTGGAATTTGCAAAGTGATATTTGGAGTCCCTTAGGGGGTATGGTGAAAAAGGAAATAACTTCTGAAAAAAACTGAAAAGACGCTTTCTGAGAAACTGCTTTGTGTTCTGTCAACTCATCTCACAGAGTTACCGCTTTCCCCTCAAGTAGACTTTCGCTAGGACTGTTCTTGTGGAGTTTGCAAAGTGATATTTGGAAGCCTCTAGAGGCCTATGGTGAAAAATAAATATTATCTGTTAAAAACTGGAAAGAGGCTTTCTGAGAAACTGCTCTGTGTTCTGTTAATTTCTCTCACACAATTACAGCTTTCCCCTCAAGAAGCCTTTCCCTAAGACAGTTTTTTTGGAATTTGCAATGTGATATTTGGAAGCCCATGCAGGGCTACGGTGAAAAAGGAAATATCTTCCGTTAAAAAGTGGAAAGAAGCCTTCTGAGAAAGAAACTGCTTTGTGTTCTGTTAATTCATCTCACAGAGTTACAGCTTTCCCCTCAAGAAGCCTCTCCCTAAGACTGTTCTTGTGGAATTTTCAAAGTGATATTTGAAAGCCCTTAGAGGGCTATGGTGAAAAAGGAAATATCCTATATAAAACCTGAAAAGAAGCTTTCTGAGAATCTGCTTTGTGTTCTGTTAATTACAGCATTTCACCTAAAGAAGTCATTCATTAAGACTGTTCTTGTGGAATATGCAAAGTGATATTTGGAAGCCCATAGAGGGCTATGGTGAAAAAGGAAATATCCTACAATAAAAACCGAAAAGAAGCTTTCTGAGAAACTGCATTGTGTTCTATTAATTCATCGCACGGAGTTGTAGCTTTCCCCTCTAGAAGCCGATCACTAAGACTGTTCTTGTGGAATTTGCAAGGTGATATCTGGAAGCCCATAGAGGGCTTTGGTGAGAAAGGAAATATCTTCCTTTAAAAACTGGAAAGAGACTTTCTGAGAAAGTGCTTTTTGTTCTGTTAATTCATCTCACAGAGTTACAGCTTCCCCTCAAGAAGCCTTTCGCTAAGACTATTCTTGTGGAATTTGCAAAGTGATATTTCGAAGCTCATAGAGGTCTATGGTGAAAAAGGAAATATCCTAAGATAAAAACTGAAAAGAAGCTTTCTCAGAAACTGCTTTGTGTTCTGTTAATTCATCACACAGAATTACTGCTTTCCCCTCCAGAAGCCTTTCGCTAAGACTGTTCTTGTGGAATTTACAAAGTGATATTTGGAAGCCCATCGAGGGCTATTGTGAAAAACGAAATATCTTCAGTTAAAAACTGGAAAGAAGCTTTCTGAGAAACTGCTTTGTGATCTGTTAATTCATCTCACAGAGTTACAGCTTTCCTCTCAAGAAGCCTTTCGCTAAGACTGTTCCTGTGGAATTTGCAAAGTGATATTTGGAAGCCCATAGAGGGCTAAGGTGAAAAAGGAAATATCTTCAGTTAAAAAATGGAAAGAAACTTTCTTAGAAACTGCTTTGTGTTCTGTTAATTCACCTCACAGAGTTACAGCTTTCCCCTCAAGATGCCTTTCGCTAAGACTGTTCTTGTGGCATTTGCAAAGTGATATTTGGAAGCCCCTAGAGGGCTGTGGTGAAAAAGGAAATATCTTCCGTTAAAAACTTGAAAGAAGCTTTCTGAGAAACTACGTTGTGTTCTGTTAATTCATCTCACAGAGTTACAGCTTTCCCCTCAAGAAGCCTTTCGCTAAGACTGTTCTTGTGGAATTTGCAAACTGATATTTGGAAGCCCATAGAGGACTATGGTGAAAAAAAAATCTTCTGTTAAAAACTCGAAGAAAAGCTTTCTGATTACAGCTTTCCCCTCAAGAAGCCTTCCACTTAGACTCTTCTTGTGGAAATTGCAAAGTGATATTTGGAAGCTTATAGACGTCTATATTGAAAAGGGAAATATCTTCAGTAAAAACTGGAAACAAGCTTTCTTAGAAACTGCTTTGTGTTCTGTTAATTCATCTCACAGAGTTACAGCTTCCCCTCAGAAGCCTTTTGCAGAGACTGTTCTTGTGGAATTTGCAAACTGATATTTCGAAGGCGGTAGAGGACTATGGTTAAAAAGGAAATATCTTCCGTTAAAAACAGGAAAGAAGCTTTCTGATAAAGTGCTTTGTGTTCTGTTAATTCATCTGAGAGTTACAGGTTAACCCTCATGAAGTCTTTCGATAAGCCTGTTCTTGTGGAATTTGCAAAGTGGTATTTGGAAGCCCATCGAGGGCTATGGTGGAAAAGGAAATATCTTCAGTTAAAAACTGGAAAGAGGCTTTCTGAGAAACTGCTTTGTGTTCTGTTAATTCATCTCACAGAGTTACAATTTTTTCTTCAAGAAGCCTTTCGCTAAGGCTGTTCTTGTGGAATTCGCAAAGTCATATTTTTAAGCCCTTATAGGACTGCTTTGAAAAAGGATATATCCTAAGATAAAAAATAAAAAGAAACTTTATGAGAAATTGTTTTGTTTTCTGTAAATTCATCTCACAGAGTTATTGATTTCTCCTCAAGAAGCTTTTCACTAAGACTATTCTTGTGGAATTTGCAAAATGATATTTAAAATCCCATAGAGGGCTACGATGAAAAAGGAAATATCCTAAGATAAAAGCTGAAAAGAAGCTTTCTGAGAAACTGCTTTGTGTTCTGTTAATTCATCTCACAGAGTTACAGCTTTCCCCTCAAGAAGCTTTGCGCTAAGACTGTTCTTATGGAATTTGCAAAGTGAAATTTGGAAGACCATAGAGGGCTATGGTGAAAAAGGAAATATTTTCAGTTAAAAAGTGTAAAGAAGGTTTCTGAGAAACTGCTTTGTGTTCTGCTAATTAATCTCAAAGAGTTACAGATTTTCCCTAAAGAAGCCTTTCGCTAAGATTGTTCTTGAGAAATTTGCAAAGAGATATTTGGAAGCCCGAGGAGGGCAATGGTGAAAATGAAATATCTTCCGTTAAAAACTGGAAAGAAGCTTTCTGAGAAACTGCTTTGTGTTCTGTTAATTCATCTTACAGAGTTACAGCTTTTCCCTCAGGAAACCGTTTACTAAGACTGTTCTTGTGATATTTGCAAAGTGATATTTGGAATCCCTTAGAGGGCTATGGTGAAAAAGGAAATATGTTAAGCTAAAAACTGCCAAGAAGCTTTCTGAGATATTGCTTTGTGTTCGGTTAATTCATCTCATAGAGTTACAGGTTTCCCCTGAAGAAGCCTTTCGCTAAGACTGTTCTTGTGCAATTTGCAAATGGGTATTTGGAAACCCATAGAGGGCTATGGTGAAAAAGGAAATATCCTAAGATAAAAACTGCAAAGAAGCTTTCTGAGAAACTGCTTGGTGTTCTGTTAATTCATCTCACAGAGTTACAGCTTTCCCCTCAAGAAGCCTTTCGCTAAGACGGTTCTTGTGGAATTTGCAATGTGATATTTGAAAGCCCATAGAGGTCTATGGTGAAAAAGGAAACATCTTCCGTAAAAAACTGGAAAAAAGATTTCTGAGAAACTTCTTCCTGTTCTGTTAATTCATCTCACAGAGTTACAGCATTTCCCTGTAGAAGCCATTCACTAAGAGACTCCTTGTGAAATTTGCAAAGTGAAATTTGAAGCCCATTGCGGGCTACGGTGAAAAAGGAAATATCTTCAGTTAAAAACTGCAAAGAAGCTTTCTGAAAAACTGCTTTCAGTTCTGTTAATTCATATCACAGAGATACAGCATTCCGCTCAAGAAGCCTTTCCCAAAGACTGTTTTTGTGAAATTTGCAAAGAGATATTCGAAAGCCCATAGAGGGCTATGGTGAAAAAGGAATAATCTTCAGTTTAAAACAGTAAGGAAGCTTTCTGAGAAACCGCTTTTTGTCCTCTTAATTCTTCTCACAGAGTTACATCTTTCTCCTCCAGAATCCTTTCGCTATGTCTGTTATTGTGGAATTTGCAAAGTGATATTTGAAAGCCCATAGTGGTTTTGGTGAATAAGGAAATATCTTCCGTTAAAAATTGGAAAGTAGCCTTCTGAGAAACTGTTTTGTGTTCTGTTTATTCATCTCACAGTGTTACATCTTTAGCCTCAAGAAGCCTTTCGCTAAGACTGTTCTTGTGCAACCAGCAAAGTGATATTTTGAAGCCCATAGAGGTCTAGGGTGAAAAACGAAATATCCTAAGGTAAAAACTGAAAGGAAGCTTTGAGAAACTGCTTTGTGTTCTGTTAATTCATCTCACAGAGTTACAGCTTTCCCCTCAAGAAGCCATTCGCTAAGACTGTTCTTGTGGAATTTGCAAAGTGATATTTGGAAGTTCATAGAGGTCTATGGTGAAAAAGGGAATATCTTCCGTTAAAAACTGGAAAGAATCTTTTTGAGAAACTGCTTTGTGTTCTGTTAATTCATCTCACAGAGTTACAGCTTTCCCCTCAAGAAGCCTTTTGGTAAGACTGTTCTTGAGAATTTGCAAAGTGATATTTGGAAGCCCAAAGAGGGCTGTGGTGAAAAAGGAAATATCTTCATTTAAAAACTGGAAAGAAGGTTTCTGAGAAACTGCTATGTGTTCTGTTAATTCATCTGAGAGATACAGCTTTCCACTCAAGAAGCCTTTCGCTAAGACTGTTCTTGTGGAATTTACAAAGTGATATTTGAAAGCCCATAGAGGGCAATGGTGAAAAGAAATATCTTCCGTTAAAAACTGCAAAGAAGCTTTCTGAGAAACTGCTTTGTGTTCTGTTAATTCATCTCACAGGCTTACAGCTTTCACTTCAAGAAGCCTTTCGCTAAGGCTGTTCTTGTGGAATTTGCAAAGTTATAATTGGAAGCCCGTAGAGGGCTATGGTGAAAAACAAAATATCTTCAGGTAAAAACTGAATACAAGCTTTCTGAGAAACTGTTTTGTTTTCTGTTAATTCATCTCACAGAGGTACGTCTTTCCCCTCAAGAAGCCAGTCGCAGAGGTTATTCTTGCGGAATGTGCAAAGTGTTATTTGGAAGCCCATAGAGGGCTAGGATGAAAAAGGTAATATCCTAAGATAAAAACTGAAAAGAAGCTTTGGAAATCTGCTTTGTGTTCTGTTAATTCATGCAACAGAGTTACACCTTTACCCTCATGAAGACGTTCACTAAGAGGGTTCTTGTGAAAATTTAAAAGTGATATTTCAAAGCCCAAAGCGCGCTATGGTGAAAAAGGAAATATCCTAAGAAAAAAACTGCAAAGAAGATTTCTGAGAAACTGCTTTGTGTTCTGGTAATTCATCTAACAGGGTTACAGCTTTCCCTTCAAGAAGTCGTTCGCTAAGACTGTTCTTGTGGAATTTCCGAAGTGATATTTGGAAGCACATGGAGGGTTATGGTGAAAAAGGAAATATCTTCCGTTAAAAATTGGAAAGAAGGTTTTGAGAAACTGCTGTGTGTCTGTTAATTCATGTCACAGTGTTACAGCTTTCCCCTCAAGAAGCCTTTCACTTAGACTGTTCTTGTGGAATTTGCAAAGTGATATTTGGAAGCCCCTAGAGGGCTATATTGAAAATGAAATATCTTCCGTTAAAAACTACACAGAAGATTTCTGAGAAACTGCTTTGTGTTCCGTTAACTCATCTCACAGAGTTACAGCTTTCCCCTCAAGAAGACATTCGCTAAGACTCTTCTTGTGTAATTTGCAAAGTGATATTTGGAAGCCCATAGAGGGCTATGGTGAAAAAGAAAATATCCTAAGATAAAAAGTGCAAAGAAGCTTTCTGAGAAACTGCTTTGTGTTTTGTTAATTCATCTCACAGAGTTACAGCTTTCCCCTCAAGAAGCCTTTAGCTAAGACTGTTCTTGTGGAATTTGCAAAGTGATATTTGGAACCCCTTAGAGGGCTATGGTGAAAAAGGAAATATCTTCAGTTAAAAAATGGAAAGAAGTTTTCTGAGAAAGTGCGTTGTGTTCTGTTATTTCATCTCACAGTGTTTCATATTTCCCCTCAAGAAGCCTTTCGCTAAGACTGTTCTTGTGGAATTTTCGAAGTGATATTTGGAAGCCCATAGAGGGCTATGGTGAAAAAGGAAATATCTTCAGTTAAAAACTTGAAAGAAGCATTCTGAGAAACTGCGTTCTGTTTGTTAATACATCTCTCAGAGTTACAGCTTTCCCCTCAAGAAGCATTTCGCTTAGACTGTTCTTGTGGAATTTGCAAAGTGATATTTGGAAGCCCATAGAGGGCTATGGAGAAGAAGGAAATATCTTCAGTTAAAAACTGGAAAGAAGCTTTCAGAGAAACTGCTTTTTGTTCTGTTAATACATCTCACAGAGTTACAGCTTTTCCCTCAAGAAGACTTTCGCTAAGACTGTTCTAGTGGAATTTGCAAAGTGATATTTGGAACCCCGAGAGGGCTATGGTGAAAAAGGAAATATCTTCAGGTAAATATTGGAAACAAGCTTTCTGAAAAACCGATTTGTGTTCTGTTAATTCATCTCACAGAGTTACAGCTTTCCCCTCAAGAAGCCTTTCGCAGAGACTGTTCTTGTGGAAATTGCAAAGTGATATGTGGAAGCCCATAGTGGGCTATGATGAAAAAGGAAATATCTTCCGTTAAAAACTGGAAAGAAGATTTCTGAGAAACTGTGTGTTGTTCTGTCATTTTATTTCACAGGGTTTCAGCTTTTCTCTCAAGAAGCCTTTCCCTAAGACTTTTCTTGTGTAATTTGCAAAGTGATATTTGGAAACTCTTAGAGGGCTATGGTGAAAAACGAAATATTTTCCATTAAAAACTGGAAAGAACCTTTCTGAGAAACTGCTTTGTGTTCTGTTAGTTCATCTCACAGAGTTACAGCTTTCCCCTCAAGAAGCCTTTCGATAAGACAGTTCTGGAAGAATTTGCAAGTAATATTTGGAAGGCCGTAGACGGCTATGGCGAAAAAGGAAATATATTCCTTTAAACACTGGAAAGGAGCTTTCTGAGAAACTGCTTTGTGTTCTGTTAATTCATCTCACAGAGTTACAGCTTTCATGTCAAGAACCCATTCGCTAACACTGTTCTTGTGTAATATGCAAAGTGATATTTGGAAGCCCACAGAGGGCTATGGTGAAACAGAAAAAATCCTAACATAAAAAGTGCAAACAAGCTTTCTGAGAAACTGCTTTGTGTTTTGTTAATTCATCTCATAGAGTTACAGCTTTCCCCTCAAGAAGCCTTTAGCTAAACTGTTCTTGTGGAATTTGCAAAGTGATATTTGGAAGCAAATAGAGGGCTCTGGTGAAAAAGGAAATATCCTAAGACAAAAACTGAAAAGAAGCTTTCTGAAAAACCATTTTGTGCTCTGTTAATTCATCTCACAGAGTTACAGCTTTCCCCTCAAGAAGCCTTTAGCTAAGACTGTTCTTGTGGAATTTGAAAAGTGATATTTGGAAGCACATAGATGTCTATGGTGAAAAAGGAAATATACTAAGATGAAAACTGGAAGGAAGATTTCTGAGAAACTGCGTTTTGTTCTATTATTTCATTTCACAGAGTTACAGGTTTCCCCTCAAGAAGCCTTTTTTTAAGCCTGTTCTTGTGAAATTTGCAAAGTGATATTTGGCAGCATATAGATGGCTAATGTGAAAAAGGAAATATCTTCCGTTAAAAATTAGAAGGAAGCTTTCTGAGATACTGCTTTGTGTTCTGTTAATTCACCTCACAGAGTTACAGGTTTCCCCTCAAGAAGACTTTGCCTAACACTGTTCTTGTGGAATTTGCAAAGGGATATTTGGAAGAGCAAAGAAGGCTATGGTGAAAAAGGAAATATCTTCAGTTAAAAACTGGAAAGAAGCTTTCTGAGAAACTGCTTTGTGTTCTGTTAATTCATCTCACAGAGTTACAGCTTTCCGCTTAAGAAGCCTTTCGCTAACATTGTTCTTGTGGAATTTGCAAAGTGATATTTAGAAACCCATAGACGGCTTTGGTAAAAAAGGAAATATCTTCCGTTAAAAACTGGAAAGAAGCTTTCTGAGAAACTACTTTGTTTTCTGTTAATTCATCTCACAGGTACAGCTTTACCTTCAAAAAGGCTTTCGCTAAGACAGTTCTTGTGGATTTTGAAAAGTGATATATGGAAGTCCATAGAGGTCTATGGTGAAAAAGGAAATATCTTCCATTAAAAACTGGAAAGAAGCCTTCTGATAACAGCTTTCCTTTCAAGAAGCCTTTCGCTAAGTCTCTTCTTGTGGAATTTGCAAAGTGATATTTGGAAGCCCATAGAGAGCTATGGTGAAAAAGGAAATATCCTAAGATAAAAACTGAAAAGAAGCTTTCTGAGAAACTACTTTGTGTTCCATTAATTTATCTCACAGACTTACAGCTTTCCCCTCAGGAAGCCTTTCGCTAAGTCTGTTCTTGTGGAATTTGCAAAGTGATATTTAGAAGCCCATAGAGGGCTATGGTGAAAAAGGAAATATCTTCCGTTAAAAACTAGAAAGAAGCTTTTGAGAAACTGCTTTGTTTTCTGTTAATTCAACCCACAGAGTTACAGCTTTCCTCTCAAGAAGCCTTTCCCCACGACAGTTCTTGTGGAATTTGGAAAGTGCTGTTTAGAAGCCCAAAGAGGGCTGTGGTGAAAAAGGAAATATCTTAAGATAAAAACTGAAGAGAAGCTTTCTGAGAAACTGCTTTGTGTTGTGTTAATTCATCTCACAGAGTTACAGCTTTCCCCTGAATAAGCCTTTCACCAAGCCTTTTCTTGTGGAATTTGCAAAGTGATATTTGGAAGCCCATCGAGGGCTACGGTGAAAAAGGAAATATCTTCCGTTAAAAACTGGAAAGAAGTTTTCTGAGAAACTGCTTTTTGTTCTGTTAATTCATGTCACAGAGTTACAGCTTTCCCCTCAAGAAGCCTTTCACTAAGCCTGTTCTTTTGAAATTTGCAAAGTGATAGTTGGAAACCCATAGACTTCAGTGTGAAAAAGGAAATATCCTAAGATAAAAACTGAAAAGAAGCTTTCTGAGAAACTGTTTGTGTTCTGTTAATTCATCTCACAGAGTTACAGCTTTACCCTCAAGAAGCCTATCGCTAAGCCTGTTCTTGTGGAATATGCAATGTGAAATTTTGAAGCCCATAGAGGGCTATGGTGAAAAAGGAAATATCTTCCGTTAAAAACTGGAAGGAATATTTCTGAGAAACTACTTTGTGTTATGTTAATTCATCTCACAGAGTTACTGGTTCCCCTCTAGAAGCCTTTCGGTAAGACTGTTTTTTGTTATTTCCAAAGTGATATTTGGAAGCCCAGAGAGGGTTATGGTGAAGAAGAAATATCTTCCGTTAAAAACTGGAAAGAAGCTTTCTGAGAAACTGCCGTGTGTTCTGGAAATACATCTCATCGAGATACTGCTTTCCTCTCAAATAGCCCTTCGCTGAGACTGTTCTTGTGGGATTTGCAAAGTGATATTTGGAAGCCCGTAGAGTGCTGTGGTGAAAAGGAAATATCTTCAGGTAAAAACGTGAAAGAAACTTTCTGAGAAACTGCTTTGTGTTCTGTTAATTCATCTCACAGAGTTACAGCTTACCGCTCAAGAAACGTTTCGCTACGACTGTTCTTGTGGAATCTGCAAAGTCATGTTTGGAAGCCCATATAGCTCTTAAAGTGAAAAAGGAAATTTCTTCCGTTAAAAACTGGAAAGAAGATTTCTGAGAAACTGCTTTGTGTTCTGTTAATTTATCACACAGAGTTACAGCTTTCCTCTCCAGAAGCCTTTTGCTAAGACTGTTCTTGTGGAATTTGCAAAGTGATATTTGGAAGCCCATAGAGGGCTATGTGAAAAAGGAAATATCTTCAGTTAAAAACTGGAAATAAGCTTTCTGAGAAACTTCTTTTTGTTCTCTTAATGCATCTCACAGAGGTAAAGTTTTCCCTCAAGAAGCCTTTCACTAAGACTGTTCTTGTGGAATTTACAAAGTGAAATTTGGTAGCCCTTAGAAGGCCATGTGGAAAAAGGAAATATCTTCCGTTAAAAACCGAAAAGAAGCTTTCTGAGAAACTTCTTTCTGTTTTGTTAGTTCATATCACAGAGTTACAGCTTTCCCCTCAAGAAGTCGTTCACAAAGGCTATTCTTGTGAAATATTCAAAGTGATATTTTTAAACCCATAGGGCAATGGTGAAAAAGGAAATATCCTAAGACAGAAACTGAAAAGAAGGTTTCTGAGAAACTGTTTTGTGTCCTGTTAATACATCTCACAGAGTTACAGCTTTCCCATCAATAAGCCTTTCGCTAAGACTCTTCTTGTGGAATATGTAAAGTGATATTTGGAAGCCCATACAAGGCTATGGTGAAAAAGGAAATATCTTCAGTTAAAAATTGGTTAGAAGCTTTCTGAGAAATTGCTTTGTGTACTCTTAATTCATCTCACAAATTTACAGCTTTCCTCTCAAGAAGCCGTTCACTAGGACTATTCTTGTGAAATTTTCAAACTGATATTTGGAAACCCATACAGAGATACGGTGAAAAAGGAAATATCTTCCATTAAAAACTGGAAAGAAGCTTTCTGAGAAACTGCCGTGAGTTCTGTTCATACATCTCATCGAGTT
The DNA here is from genome assembly GCF_047675955.1 of Chlorocebus sabaeus. NCBI lineage: Eukaryota > Metazoa > Chordata > Mammalia > Primates > Cercopithecidae > Chlorocebus > Chlorocebus sabaeus. The sequence goes on from NW_027327505.1 coordinate 455,671, forward strand.
ACAGCTTTCCTCTCAAGAAACCTTTCTCTAAGGCTGTTCTTGTGTAATTTGCAAAGTGATATTTGGAAGCCCGTAGAGGGCTATGGTGAAAAAGGAAATATCTTCCGTTAAACACTGGAAAGGAGCTTTCTGAGCAAGTGTTTGTGTTCTGTTAATTCATCTCACAGAGTTACAGCTTTCCCCTCTAGAAGCCTTTCCCTAAAACTGTTCTTGTGGAATTTCGAAAGTGATATTTAGAAGCCCATAGAGGTCTATGGTTAAAAAGGAAATAGCCTAAGATAAAAACTAAAAATAAGCTTTCTGAGAAACTGCTTTGTGTTCTGTTAATTCGTCTCACAGAGTTACAGCTTTCCCCTCAAGAAGCGTTTCGTTAAGACTGCTCTTGTGGAATTTGCAAAGTGATCTTTGGAAGCCCATTGACGTCTATGGTGAAAAAGGAAATATCTTCAGTTAAAAACTGTAAAGAAGCTTTCTGAGAAACTCCTTTGTGTTCTGTTAATTCATCTCACAGAGTTATAGCATTCCGCTCAAAAAGCCTTTCGCTAAGACGGTTCTTGTGGAATTTGAAAAGTGATAGTTGGAAGCCCATAGAGGGCTTCGGTGAAAAAGGAAATATCTTCCGTTAAAAACTGGAAAGAAGCTTTCTGAGAAACTGCTTTGTGTTATGTTAATTCATCTCACAGAGTTACAGTTTTCCCTTCAAGAAGTCTTTCACTAAGCGTGTTCTTGTGGAATTTACAAGGTGATATTTGGTAGCCCAAAGAGGGCTTTGGTGAAAAAGGAAATATCTTCCGTTAAAAACTGGAAAGAAGCTTTCTGAGAAACTGCTTTGTGTTCTGTTAGTTCATCTCAAAGAGTTACAGCTTTCCCCTCAAGAAGCCTTTTGCTGAGACTGTTCTTGTGGAATTTGCAAAGGGGTATTTGGAAGAGCAAAGAGGGCTATGGTGAAAAAAGAAATATCTTCAGTTAAAAACTGGAAAGAAGCTTTCTGAGAAACTGCTTTGTGTTCTGTTAATTCATTTCACAGAGTTACAGCTTTCGGCTCAAGAAGCCTTTCGCTAACATTGTTCTTGTGGAATTTGCAAAGTGATATTTAGAAGCCCATAGAGGGCTTTGGTAAAAAAGGAAATATCTTCCGTTAAAAACTGGAAAGAAGCTTTCTGAGAAACTACTTTGTTTTCTGTTAATTCATCTCACAGGGTTACAGCTTTACCTTCAAAAAGGCTTTCGCTAACACAGTTCTTGTGGATTTTGAAAAGTGATATATGGAAGTCCATAGAGGTCTATGGTGAAAAAGGAAATATCTTCCGTTAAAAACTGGAAAGAAGCCTTCTGATAACAGCTTTCCCTTCAAGAAGCCTTTCGCTAAGTCTCTTCTTGTGGAATTTGCAAAGTGATATTTGGAAGCCCATAGAGAGCTATGGTGAAAAAGGAAATATCCTAAGATAAAAACTGAAAAGAAGCTTTCTGAGAAACTACTTTGTGTTCTGTTAATTTATCTCACAGACATACAGCCTTCCCCTCAGGAAGCCTTTCGCTAAGACTGTTCTTGTGGAATTTGCAAAGTGATATTTAGAAGCCCATAGAGGGCTATGGTGAAAAAGGAAATATCTTCAGTTAAAAAATGGAAAGAAGCTTTGTGAGAAGCTGCTTTGTGTACTGTTAATTCGTCTCACAGAGTTACAGCTTTCCCCTCAAGAAGCCGTTTGTTAACAGGGTTCATGTGGAATTTGCAAAGTGGTGTTCGGAAAACCAAAGAGGGCTATAGTGAAAAAGGAAATATCTTCAGTTAAAACTGGAAAGAAGCTTTCTGAGAAACTGCTTTGTGTTCTGTAAATTCGTTTCACAGAGTTACAGCTTTCCCCTCAAGAAGCATTTCGCTAACACTGTTCTTGTGTAATATGCAAAGTGATATTTGGAAGGCCAAAGACGGCTTTGGTAAAAAAGGAAATATCTTCTGTTAAAAACTGGAAAGAAGTTTTCTGCGAAAATGCTTTGTGTTCTGTTAATTCATCGCACAGAGTTACAGGTTTCCCCTCAAGAAGCCTTTCGCTAATACGGTTCTTGTGGAATTTGAAAAGAGATATTTGGAAGCCCATAGAGGTCTTTGTTGAAAAAGGAAATATCTTCCGTTAAAAACTGGAAAGATGATTTCTGAGAAACTGATATGTGTTCTGTTATTTCATCTCACAGAGTTACAGCTTTCCCCTCAAGAAGCCTTTCCCTAAGACTGTTCTTGTGGAATTTGAAAAGTGATATTTAGAAGGCCATAGAGGGCTATGGTGAAAAAGGAAATATTCTCCGTTAAAAACTGGAAAGAAGCTTTCTGAGAAACTGCTTTGTGTACTGTTAATTCATCTCACAGAGTAAAAGCTTTCCCCTCAAGAAGCCTTTCGCTAAGTCTGTTGTTGTGGAAATTGCAAAGTGATATTTGGAAGCCCCAAGAGGGCAATGGTGAAAAAGGAAATATCTTCAGTTAAAAACTGGTAAGGAGCCTTCTGAGCAACTGCTTTGTGTTCTGTTAATTCATCTCACAGAGTTACAGCTTTCCCCTCTAGAAGCCTTTCCCTAAAACTGTTCTTGTGGAATTTCGAAAGTGATATTTAGAAGCCCATAGAGGTCTATGGTGAAAAAGGAAATAGCCTAAGATAAAAACTAAAAATAAGCTTTCTGAGAAACTGCTTTGTGTTCTGTTAATTCGTCTCACAGAGTTACAGCTTTCCCCTCAAGAAGCGTTTCGTTAAGACTGTTCTTGTGGAATTTGCAAAGTGATCTTTGGAAGCCCATTGACGTCTATGGTGAAAAAGGAAATATCTTCAGTTAAAAACTGTAAAGAAGCTTTCAGAGAAACTCCTTTGTGTTCTGTTAATTCATCTCACAGAGTTATAGCATTCTGCTCAAAAAGCCTTTCGCTAAGACGGTTCTTGTGGAATTTGAAAAGTGATAGTTGGAAGCCCATAGAGGGCTTCGGTGAAAAAGGAAATATCTTCCGTTAAAAACTGGAAAGAAACTTTCAGAGAAACTGCTTTGTGTTCTGTTAATTCATCTCACAGTGTTACAGTTTTCCCTTCAAGAAGCCTTTCGCTAAGCGTGTTCTTGTGGAATTTGCAAGGTGATATTTGGTAGCCCAAAGAGGGCTTTGTTGAAAAAGGAAATATCTTCCGTTAAAAACTGGAAAGAAACTTTCTGAGAAACTGCTTTGTGTTCTGTTAATTCATCTCACAGAGTTACAGCTTTCCCCTCAAGAATCCTTTCGCTAATACTGTTCTTGTGGAATTTTCAAAGTCTTATTTGGAAGCACATAGAGGGCTATGATGAAAAAGGAAATATCCGAAGACAAAAACTGGAAAGAATCTTTCTGAGAAACTGCTTTGTGTTCTGTTTATCTCACAGAGTTACAGCTTTCCCCTCAAAAAGCCTTTCGCTAAGACTGTTCTTGTGGAATTTGCAAAATGATATTTGGAAGCCCATAGAGGGCTACGGTGAAAAGGAAATATCTTCCGTTAAAAACTGGAAGGAAGCTTTCAGAGAAACTGCTTTGTGTTCTGTTATTTCATCTCACAGAGTTATAGCTTTCCCCTCAAGAAGCCTTTCGCTAAGACTGTTCTTGTGGCATTTGCAAAGTGTTATTTGAAAGCCCATAGAGGGCTATGGTGAAAAACGAAATATTTTCCGTTAAAACAGGAAAGAAGCTTTCTGAGAAACTGCGTGGGTTCTGTTAATTCATCTCACAGAGTTACAGCTTTCCCCTCAAGAAGCCTTTCACTAAGACTGTTCTTGTGGAATTTGCAAAGTAATATTTCGAAGAACATAGAGGGCTACTGTGAAAAAGGAAATATATTCCGTTAAAAACTGGAAAGAAGCTTTTTGAGAAACTGCTTTGTATTCTGTTAATTCATCTCACAGAGTTACAGCTTTCCCCTCAAGAAGCCTTTCCCTAAGACTGTTCTTGTGGAATTTGGAAAGTGATATTTAGAAGAGCATAGAGGGCTGTGTTGAAAAAGGAAATGTCCCAAGACAAAAACTGGAGAGAAACTTTCTGAGAAAATGCTTTGTGTGCTGTTAATTCATCTCACAGATTTACAGGTTTCCCCTTAAAAAGCCTTTCGCTAAGACTGTTCTTGTGGAATATGAAAAGTGATATTTGGAAGCCCATAGAGGGCTATGGTGAAAAAGGAAATATCTTCCGTTAAAAACTGGAAAGAAGCTTTCTGAGAAACTGCTTTGTTTTCTGTTAATTCAACCCACTGAGTTACAGCTTTCCTCTCAAGAAGCCTTTCCCCAAGACAGTTCTTGTGGAATTTGGAAAGTGATATTTATAAACCCTTAGAGGGCTATGGTGAAAAAGGAAATATCTTAAGATAAAAACTGAAGAGAAGCTTTCTGAGAAACTGCTTTGTGTTGTGTTAATTCATCTCACAGAGTTACAGCTTTCCCCTCAAGAAGCCTTTCGCCAAGCCTTTTCTTGTGGAATTTGCAAAGTGATATTTGGAAGCCCATACAAGGCTATGGTGAAAAAGGAAATATCTTCAGTTAAAATTGGATAGAAGCTTTCTGAGAAATTGCTTTGTGTTCTCTTAATTCATCTCACAAAGGTACAGCTTTCCCCCAAGAAGCCATTCACTAGGACTATTCTTGTGAAATTTTCAAACTGATATATGGAATCCCATACAGAGATATGGTGAAAAAGGAAATATCTTCCGTTAAGAACTGGAAAGAAGCTTTCTGAGAAACTGCCGTGAGTTCTGTTCATACATCTCACCGAGTTACAGCTTTCCTCCAAGAAACCTTTCTCTAAGGCTGTTCTTGTGTAATTTGCAAAGTGATATTTGGAAGCCCATAGAGGGCTATGGTGAAAAAGGAAATATCTTCCGTTAAACACTGGAAAGAAGCTTTCTGAGAAACTGCTTTGTGTTCTGTTAATTCATCTCACAGAGTTACAGCTTTCCCCTCAAGAAACAGTACACTAAGACTGCTCTTGTGGTATTTGCAAAGTGATATTTGGATGCCCATAGAGGGTTATGGTGAAAATGGAAATATCCTAAGATAAAAAGCGAAAAGAAGCTTTCTGAGAAACTGCTTTGTGTTATGTTAATTCATCTCACAGTGTTACAGCTTTTCCCTCAAGAAGCGTTTCGCTAAGATTGTTCTTGTGGAATTTGCAAAGTGATAGTAGGAAGCCCATAGATGCCTAGGGTGAAAAAGGAAATATCTTAAGTTAAAAACTGGAGAGAAGCTTTCTGAGAAACTGCTTTGTGTTCTGTTAATTCATCTCAAAGAGTTACAGCTTTCCCCTCAAGAAGCCTTTTGCTGAGACTGTTCTTGTGGAATTTGCAAAGGGATATTTGGAAGAGCAAAGAGGGCTATGGTGAAAAAAGAAATATCTTCAGTTAAAAACTAGAAAGAAGCTTTCTGAGAAACTGCTTTGTGTTCTGTTAATTCATTTCACAGAGTTACAGCTTTCCGCTCAAGAAGCCTTTCGCTAACATTGTTCTTGTGGAATTTGCAAAGTGATATTTAGAAGCCCATAGAGGGCTTTGGTAAAAAAGGAAATATCTTCCGTTAAAAACTGGAAAGAAGCTTTCTGAGAAACTACTTTGTTTTCTGTTAATTCATCTCACAGGGTTACAGCTTTACCTTCAAAAAGGCTTTCGCTAAGACAGTTCTTGTGGATTTTGAAAAGTGATATATGGAAGTCCATAGAGGTCTATGGTGAAAAAGGAAATATCTTCCGTTAAAAACTGGAAAGAAGCCTTCTGATAACAGCTTTCCCTTCAAGAAGCCTTTCGCTAAGTCTCTTCTTGTGGAATTTGCAAAGTGATATTTGGAAGCCCATAGAGAGCTATGGTGAAAAAGGAAATATCCTAAGATAAAAACTGAAAAGAAGCTTTCTGAGAAACTACTTTGTGTTCTGTTAATTTATGTCACAGACTTACAGCTTTCCCCTCAGGAAGCCTTTCGCTAAGACTGTTCTTGTGGAATTTGCAAAGTGATATTTAGAAGCCCATAGAGGGCTATGGTGAAAAAGGAAATATCTTCAGTTAAAAAATGGAAAGAAGCTTTGTGAGAAGCTGCTTTGTGTTCTGTTAATTCGTCTCACAGAGTTACAGCTTTCCCCTCAAGAAGCCTTTCGTTAAGAGTGTTCTTGTGGAATTTGCAAAGTGGTATTTGGAAAACCAAAGAGGGCTATAGTGAAAAAGGAAATATCTTCAGTTAAAACTGGAAAGAATCTTTCTGAGAAACTGCTTTGTGTTCTGTAAATTCGTTTCACAGAGTTACAGCTTTCCCCTCAAGAAGCATTTCGCTAACACTGTTCTTGTCTAATTTGCAAAGTGATATTTGGAAGGCCAAAGACGGCTTTGGTAAAAAAGGAAATATCTTCTGTTAAAAACTGGAAAGAAGATTTCTGCGAAAATGCTTTGTGTTCTGTTAATTCATCGCACAGAGTTACAGCCTTCCCCTCAAGAAGCCTTTCGCTAAGACTGTTCTTTTGGAATTTGAAAAGAGATATTTGAAAGCCCATAGAGGGCTTTAGTGAAAAAGGAAATATCTTCCGTTAAAAACTGGAAAGATGATTTCTGAGAAACTGATTTGTGTTCTGTTATTTCATCTCACAGAGTTACAGCTTTCCCCTCAAGAAGCCTTTCCCTAAGACTGTTCTTGTGGAATTTGAAAAGTGATATTTAGAAGGCCATAGAGGGCTATGGTGAAAAAGGAAATATTCTCCGTTAAAAACTGGAAAGAAGCTTTCTGAGAAACTGCTTTGTGTACCGTTAATTTATCTCACAGAGTAACAGCTTTCCCCTCAAGAAGCCTTTCGCTAAGTCTGTTGTTGTGGAAATTGCAAAGTGATATTTGGAAGCCCCAAGAGGGCAATGGTGAAAAAGGAAATATCTTCAGTTAAAAACTGGTAAGGAGCCTTCTGAGCAACTGCTTTGTGTTCTGTTAATTCATCTCACAGAGTTACAGCTTTCCCCTCTAGAAGCCTTTCCCTAAAACTGTTCTTGTGGAATTTCGAAAGTTATATTTAGAAGCCCATAGAGGTCTATGGTGAAAAAGGAAATAGCCTAAGATAAAAACTAAAAATAAGCTTTCTGAGAAACTGCTTTGTGTTCTGTTAATTCGTCTCACAGAGTTACAGCTTTCCCCTCAAGAAGCGTTTCGTTAAGACTGTTCTTGTGGAATTTGCAAAGTGATCTTTGGAAGCCCATTGACGTCTATGGTGAAAAAGGAAATATCTTCAGTTAAAAACTGTAAAGAAGCTTTCAGAGAAACTCCTTTGTGTTCTGTTAATTCATCTCACAGAGTTATAGCATTCCGCTCAAAAAGCCTTTCGCTAAGACGGTTCTTGTGGAATTTGAAAAGTGATAGTTGGAAGCCCATAGAGGGCTTTGGTGAAAAAGGGAATATCTTCCGTTAAAAACTGGAAAGAAACTTTCAGAGAAACTGCTTTGTGTTCTGTTAATTCATCTCACAGTGTTACAGTTTTCCCTTCAAGAAGCCTTTCGCTAAGCGTGTTCTTGTGGAATTTGCAAGGTGATATTTGGTAGCCCAAAGAGGGCTTTGTTGAAAAAGGAAATATCTTCCGTTAAAAACTGGAAAGAAACTTTCTGAGAAACTGCTTTGTGTTCTGTTAATTCATCTCACAGAGTTACAGCTTTCCCCTCAAGAATCCTTTCGCTAATACTGTTCTTGTGGAATTTTCAAAGTCTTATTTGGAAGCACATAGAGGGCTATGATGAAAAAGGAAATATCCGAAGACAAAAACTGGAAAGAATCTTTCTGAGAAACTGCTTTGTGTTCTGTTTATTTATCTCACAGAGTTACAGCTTTCCCCTCAAAAAGCCTTTCGCTAAGACTGTTCTTGTGGAATTTGCAAAATGATATTTGGAAGCCCATAGAGGGCTACGGTGAAAAGGAAATATCTTCCGTTAAAAACTGGAAGGAAGCTTTCAGAGAAACTGCTTTGTGTTCTGTTATTTCATCTCACAGAGTTATAGCTTTCCCCTCAAGAAGCCTTTCGCTAAGACTGTTCTTGTGGCATTTGCAAAGTGTTATTTGAAAGCCCATAGAGGGCTATGGTGAAAAACGAAATATTTTCCGTTAAAACAGGAAAGAAGCTTTCTGAGAAACTGCGTGGGTTCTGTTAATTCATCTCACAGAGTTACAGCTTTCCCCTCAAGAAGCCTTTCCCTAAGACTGTTCTTGTGGAATTTGGAAAGTGATATTTAGAAGAGCATAGAGGGCTGTGTTGAAAAAGGAAATGTCCCAAGACAAAAACTGGAGAGAAACTTTCTGAGAAAATGCTTTGTATTCTGTTAATTCATCTCACAGATTTACAGGTTTCCCCTTAAAAAACATTTCGCTAATACTGTTCTTGTGGAATATGAAAAGTGATATTTGGAAGCCCATAGAGGGCTATGGTGAAAAAGGAAATATCTTCCGTTAAAAACTGGAAAGAAGCTTTCTGAGAAACTGCTTTGTTTTCTGTTAATTCAACCCACTGAGTTACAGCTTTCCTCTCAAGAAGCCTTTCCCCAAGACAGTTCTTGTGGAATTTGGAAAGTGATATTTATAAACCCTTAGAGGGCTATGGTGAAAAAGGAAATATCTTAAGATAAAAACTGAAGAGAAGCTTTCTGAGAAACTGCTTTGTGTTGTGTTAATTCATCTCACAGAGTTACAGCTTTCCCCTCAAGAAGCCTTTCGCCAAGCCTTTTCTTGTGGAATTTGCAAAGTGATATTTGGAAGCCCATACAAGGCTATGGTGAAAAAGGAAATATCTGCAGTTAAAATTGGATAGAAGCTTTCTGAGAAATTGCTTTGTGTTCTCTTAATTCATCTCACAAAGGTACAGCTTTCCCCCAAGAAGCCATTCACTAGGACTATTCTTGTGAAATTTTCAAACTGATATATGGAATCCCATACAGAGATATGGTGAAAAAGGAAATATCTTCCGTTAAGAACTGGAAAGAAGCTTTCTGAGAAACTGCCGTGAGTTCTGTTCATACATCTCACTGAGTTACAGCTTTCCTCTCAAGAAACCTTTCTCTAAGGCTGTTCTTGTGTAATTTGCAAAGTGATATTTGGAAGCCCATAGAGGGCTATGGTGAAAAAGGAAATATCTTCCGTTAAACACTGGAAAGAAGCTTTCTGAGAAACTGCTTTGTGTTCTGTTAATTCATCTCACAGAGTTACAGCTTTCCCCTCAAGAACCAGTACACTAAGACTGCTCTTGTGGTATTTGCAAAGTGATATTTGGATGCCCATAGAGGGTTATGGTGAAAATGGAAATATCCTAAGATAAAAAGCGAAAAGAAGCTTTCTGAGAAACTGCTTTGTGTTATGTTAATTCATCTCACAGTGTTACAGCTTTTCCCTCAAGAAGCGTTTCGCTAAGATTGTTCTTGTGGAATTTGCAAAGTGATAGTTGGAAGCCCATAGATGCCTAGGGTGAAAAAGGAAATATCTTAAGTTAAAAACTGGAGAGAAGCTTTCTGAGAAACTGCTTTGTGTTCTGTTAATTCATCTCAAAGAGTTACAGCTTTCCCCTCAAGAAGCCTTTTGCTGAGACTGTTCTTGTGGAATTTGCAAAGGGATATTTGGAAGAGCAAAGAGGGCTATGGTGAAAAAAGAAATATCTTCAGTTAAAAACTAGAAAGAAGCTTTCTGAGAAACTGCTTTGTGTTCTGTTAATTCATTTCACAGAGTTACAGCTTTCCGCTCAAGAAGCCTTTCGCTAACATTGTTCTTGTGGAATTTGCAAAGTGATATTTAGAAGCCCATAGAGGGCTTTGGTAAAAAAGGAAATATCTTCCGTTAAAAACTGGAAAGAAGCTTTCTGAGAAACTACTTTGTTTTCTGTTAATTCATCTCACAGGGTTACAGCTTTACCTTCAAAAAGGCTTTCGCTAAGACAGTTCTTGTGGATTTTGAAAAGTGATATATGGAAGTCCATAGAGGTCTATGGTGAAAAAGGAAATATCTTCCGTTAAAAACTGGAAAGAAGCCTTCTGATAACAGCTTTCCCTTCAAGAAGCCTTTCGCTAAGCCTCTTCTTGTGGAATTTGCAAAGTGATATTTGGAAGCCCATAGAGAGCTATGGTGAAAAAGGAAATATCCTAAGATAAAAACTGAAAAGAAGCTTTCTGAGAAACTACTTTGTGTTCTGTTAATTTATGTCACAGACTTACAGCTTTCCCCTCAGGAAGCCTTTCGCTAAGACTGTTCTTGTGGAATTTGCAAAGTGATATTTAGAAGCCCATAGAGGGCTATGGTGAAAAAGGAAATATCTTCAGTTAAAAAATGGAAAGAAGCTTTGTGAGAAGCTGCTTTGTGTTCTGTTAATTCGTCTCACAGAGTTACAGATTTCCCCTCAAGAAGCCTTTCGTTAAGAGTGTTCTTGTGGAATTTGCAAAGTGGTATTTGGAAAACCAAAGAGGGCTATAGTGAAAAAGGAAATATCTTCAGTTAAAACTGGAAAGAATCTTTCTGAGAAACTGCTTTGTGTTCTGTAAATTCGTTTCACAGAGTTACAGCTTTCCCCTCAAGAAGCCTTTCGCTAAGTCTGTTGTTGTGGAAATTGCAAAGTGATATTTGGAAGGCCAAAGATGGCTTTGGTAAAAAAGGAAATATCTTCTGTTAAAAACTGGAAAGGAGCTTTCTGAGTAACTGCTTTGTGTTCTGTTAATTCATCGCAAAGAGTTACAGCTTTCCCCTCAAGAATCCTTTCGCTAAGACTGTTCTTGTGGAATTTTCAAAGTCTTATTTGGAAGCACATAGAGGGCTATGATGAAAAAGGAAATATCCTAAGACAAAAACTGGAAAGAATCTTTCTGAGAAACTGCTTTGTGTTCTGTTTATTTATCTCACAGAGTTACAGCTTTCCCCTCAAAAAGCCTTTCGCTAAGACTCTTCTTGTGGAATTTGCAAAATGATATTTGGAAGCCCATAGAGGGCTACGGTGAAAAGGAAACATCTTCCGTTAAAAACTGGAAAGAAGCTTTCTGAGAAACTGCTTTGTGTTCTGTTAATTCATCTCACAGAGTAACAGCTTTCCCCTCAAGAAGCCTTTCGCTAAGACTGTTCTTCTGGCATTTGCAAAGTGTTATTTAGAAGCCCATAGAAGGCTATGTTGAAAAACGAAATATTTTCCGTGAAAACAGGAAAGAAGCTTTCTGAGAAACTGCGTTGTGTTCTGTTAATTCATCTCAAAGAGTTACAGCTTTCCCCTCAAGAAGCCTTTCGCTAAGCATGTTCTTGTGGAATTTGTAATATGATATTTTGAAGCCCATAGAGGGCTATGGTGAAAAAGGAAATATCCTAAGATAAAAACTGAAAAGAAGCTTTCTGAGAAAATGCTTTGTGTTCTGTTAATACTTCTCACAGAGTTACTGCTTTCCCCTCAAGAAGCCTTTTGCTAAGACTGTTCTTGTGGAATTTAGAAAGTGATATTCAGAAGCCCATAGAGGACTCTGGTGAAAAAGTAAATATCTTCCGTTAAAAACTGGAAAGAAGCTTTCTGAGAAACTGCTTTGTGTTCTGTTAATTCATCAACACTGAGTTACCGCTTTCCCCTCAAGAAGCCTTTCTCTAAGACTGTTCTTGTGGAATTTGTAAAGTGATATTTAGAAGCCCATACAGGGCTGTGGTGAAAAAGGACATATCTTCCGTTAAAAACTGGAAAAAATCTTTCAGAGAAACTGCTTTGTGTTCTGCTATTTCATCTCACAGAGTTACAGCTTTCCCCTCAAGAAATCGTTCACTAAGACTGTTCTTGTGGCATTTGCAAAGTGATATTTGTAAGCCCATAGAGGGCTATGTTGAAAAAGGAAACATCGTAAGATAAAAACTGAAAAGAAGCTTTGTGAGAAACTGCTTTGTGTTCTGTTAATTCGTCTCACAGAGTTACAGCTTTCCCCTCAAGAAGCCTTTCGCTAAGACTGTTCTTGGGGAATTTGCAAAGTGATATTTGGAAACCCATAGAGGGCTAAGGTGAAAAAGGAAATATCTTCCGTTAAAAACTGGAAAGAAGATTTGTGAGAAACTGCTTTTTGTTCTGTTAATTCATCTCACAGAGTTACAGATTTCCCCTCCAGAAGCCTTTCGCTAAAACTGTTCTTGTGGAATTTGGAAAGTGATATTTGGAAGCCCATGGAGGGCTATGGTGAAAAGGGAAATAACTTCCGTTAAAAACTGGAAAGAAGCTCTCTAAGAAACTGCCGTGTGTTCTGTTATGGAAGCCCATAGAGGCCTATTTTCAAAATGGAAATACCCTAAGATAAAAACCGAAAAGAAGCTGTCTGAGAAACTGCTTTGTGTTGTGTTGGTTCATCTCACAGTGTTACAGCTTTCTCCTGAAGAAGCCCTTCACTAAGACTGTTCTTGTGAAATTTGCAAACTGATATTTGTAATCCCTTAGAGGGCTATGGTGAAAAAGGAAATATATTCCCTAAAAAACTGGAAATAAGCTTTCTGAGAAACTGCCATGTGTTCTCTTAATGCACCTCACCGAGTTACAGCTTTCCCCTCAAGAAGACTTTCGCTAGGACTGTTGTTGTGGGATTTGCAAAGTGATATATGGAAGTCCATAGAGGGCTATGGTGAAAAAGGAAATTTCTTCCGTTAAAAACTGGAAAGAAGATTTCTGAGAAATTGCTATTTGTTCGGTTAATTCATCTCACAGAGTTACAGCTTCTCCTCCAGAAGCCTTTCGCTAAGACTGTTCTTGTGGAATTTGCAAAGTGATATTTGGAAGCCCATAGAAGGCTATTTTGAAAAAGGAGTTATCCTAAGATAGAAACTGAAAATAAGCTTTCTGAGAAACTGCTTTGTGTTCTGTCAATTCAACTCACAGAGTTACAGCTTTCCCCTCAAGAAGCCTTTTGCTAAGGCTGTTGTTGTGAAATTTTCAAAGTGATATTTGGAAGCCCATAGAGGTCTATTGTGAAAAAGGAAATATCTTCCGTTAAAAACTAGAAAAAAGCTTTCTGAGAATCTGTCATGTGTTATGTTAATACATCTCACCGAGTTACAGCTTTACCCTCAAGAAGCCTTTCGCTAAGACTGTTCTTGTGGGATTTGCAAGGTGATATTTGGAAGCCCATAGAGGGCTATGGTGAAAAAGGAAATATTCTAAGATAAAAACTGAAAAGAAGCTTTCTCAGAAACTGCTTTGTGTTCTGTTAATTCATCTCACAGGGTTACAGCTTCACCTCCAGAAACCTTTCGCTAAGACTGTTCTTGTGGTATTTGCAAAGTGATATTTGGAAGCCCATACAGGGCTATGGTGAAAAAGGAAATATCTTCAGTTAAAAACTGGAAAGAAGCTTTCTGAGAAACTGCTCTGTGTTCTGCTAATTCTTCTCACAGAGTTACAGCTTTCCCCTCAAGAAGCCTTTCGCTAAGGCTGTTCTTTTGGAATTTTCAAAGTGATATTTAGAAGCCCATAGAGGGCTACGGTGAAAAAGGAAATATCTTCCGTTAAAAACTGGAGATAAGCTTTCTGAGAATCTGCTATGTGTTGTTAATTCATCTCACAGAGTTAAAACTTTCCCCTCAGGAAGCCTTTCGCTAAGACTGCTCTTGTAGTATTTGCAAAGTGATATTTAGAAGCCCACAGAGGGCTATGGTGAAAAAGGAAATAGCCTAAGATAAAAACTGAAAACAAGCTTTTTGAGAAGCTGCTGTGTGTTCTGTTAATTCACCTCACAGTGTTCCAGCTTTCCCCTCAAGAAGCCTTTCTCTAAGACTGTTCTTTTGGAATTTGCAAAGAGATATTTGGAAGCCCTTAGGGCCTATGGTGAAAAATGATATACCTTCAGTTAAAAACTGGAAAGAAGCTTTCTGAGAAACTGCTTTTTGTTCTGTTAATTCATCTCACAGAGTTACAGTTTTCCCCTCAAGATGACTTTCGCTAAGAGTGTTTTTGTGGAATTTGCAAAGTGATATTTGGAAACCCTAGATGGCTATGGTGAAAAAGGAAATATCTTCCATTAAAAACTGTATAGAAGATTTCTGAGAAACTGCTTTGTGTTCTGTTAATTCATCTCACAGAGTTGTAGCTTTCCCCTCAGAAAGCCTTTCGCTAAGGCTGTTGTTCTGGAATTTGCAAAGTGATATTTGGAATCCCATAGATGGCTATGGTGAAAATGGAAATATCCTAAGATAAAAACCGAAAAGAACCTTTCTGAGAAACTGCTTTCTCTTCTGTTAGTTCATCTCACAGAGTTACAGCTTTCCGCTCAAGGAGCCGTTCACTAAGACTGTTCTTGTGGAATTTGCCAAGTGACATTTTGAAGCCCTTAGAAGGCTATGGTGAAAAAGTAAATATCCTAAGATAAAAACTGAAAAGAAACTTTCTGAGAAACTGCTTTGTTTTCTGTTAATTCAACTCACAGAGTTACAGCTTTACCCTCAAGAAGCCTTTCGCTAAGGCTGCTGTTGTGGTATTTGCAAAGTGATATTTGGAAGCCCATAGAGGGCTACAGTGAAAAAGGAAATATCTTCAGTTATAAACTGAAAAGAAGCTTTCTGAGAAACTGCTGTGTGTTCTGTTAATTCATCTCAAAGAATTAGAGCTTTCCCGTGAAGACACCTTCTGCTAAGATTGTTCTTGTGGAATTTGCATAGTGATAATTTGAAGCCCATAGATGGCTAAGGTGAAAAAGGAAATATCCTAAGATAAAAACCGAGAAGAAACTTTCTGAGAAACTGCTTTGTGTTCTGTTAGTTAATCTCCCAGTGTTACCGCTTTCCCCTCAAGAAGCCACTCCACAAGAAGCCTTTCGCTAAGACAGTTCCTGTGGGATTTGCATAGTGATATTTGGAAACCCATAGAGGGCTATGGTGAAAAAGGAAATATCCTAAGATGAAAACTGGAAAGAAGTTTTCTGAGAAACTGCTTTGTGTTCTGTTAATTTATCTCACAGAATTACAGCTTTGCCCTCCTGAAGCCTTTCGCTAAGACTGTTCTTGTGGAATTTGCAAAGTGATTTTGGAAGCCCATAGAGCCCTATGGTAAAAAAAGGAAATATCTTCAGTTAAAAGGCGGAAAGAATCTTTCTGAGAAACTCCTTTTTGTTCTGTTAATTCACCTCGCAGAGTTACAGCTTTCCCCTCTATAATTCTTTCACTAAGACTGTTCTTGTGGAATTTGCATAGTGATATTTGGAAGCCCGTAAAGGACTACGGTGAAAAAGGATATATCTTACGGTAAAAACTGGAAAGAAGATTTCTGAGAAACTGCTTTGTGTTCTCTTAATGCATCTCACAGAGTTAAAATCTTCCCCTCCAGAAGCCCTCCGCAAAGACTGTTCTTCTGGAAATTGCAAAGTGATATTTGGAAGCCCATAGAGGGCTATGGTGAAAAAGAAAATATGTTCCGTTAAGAACTGGAAAGAAGATTTCTGAGAAACTGCTTTGCGTTCTCTTAATTCATCTCTCAGAGTTACAGCACTTTCCTCCAGAAGCCCTTCGCTAACACTGTTCTTGTGGAATTTGCAAAGTGATATTTGGAAGCCCATAGAGGGCTTTGGTGAAAAAGGAAATATCTTCTCTTAAAAACTGGCAAGATAGTTTCTGAGAAACACCTTTGTGTTCTGTTAATTCATCTCACAGAGTTACAGCTTTCCCCTCAAGAAGCCTTTCGCTAAGACATTTCTTGTGGAATACGCAAAGTGATATTTGGAAGCCCATAGAGGGCTATGGTTAAAAAGAAAATATGTTCAGTTAAAAACTGAAAAGAAGCTTTCTGAGAAACTGCTTTGTGTCCTGTTAATTCAACTCACAGTGTTACAGCTTTTCCCTCAAGAATCCTTTCACTAAGTCTGTTCTTGTGGAATTTGCCAAGTGGTATTTAGAAGCCCATAGAGGGCTATTCTGAAAAACGAATTATCTTCAGTTAAAATCTGGAAAGAAGCTTTCTGAGAAACTGCTTTCTGTTCTGTTAATTCATCTCACAGAGTTAGAGCTTTCCCCTCAAGAAGCCTTTCGCTAAGACTGTTCTTGTGAAATTTGCAAAGTGATATTTGGAAGCCTATAGAGGGCTACGGTGAGAGAGGAAATATCCTAAGATAAAAACTGAAAAGAAGCTTTCTCAGAAACTGCTTAGTGTTCTGTTAATTCATCTTACAGAGTAACAGCTTTACCCTCAAGAAGCCTTTCCCTAATACTGTTCTTGTGTAATTCGCAGAGTAATATTTGGAAGCCCATATTGAGTTATGGTGAAAAAAGGAATATCTTCAGTTAGAATCTGTATAGCTTTCTGAGAAACTGCTTTGTTTTCTGTTAATACATCTCACAGAGTTACAGCTTTCCCCTCAAGAAGTCTTTCGCTAAGACTGTTCTTGTGGAATTTGCAAAGTGAAATTTGGAAGCCCATAGAGGCCTATGGTGAAAAAGGAAATGTCCTCAGATGAAAACTAGAAAGAAGCTTCTTGAGAGACTGCTTTGTGTTCCGTTAATTCATCTCACATAGTTACAGCTTTGCCCTCCAGAAACCGTTCACTAAGACCGTTCTTGTGGAATTTTCAAAGTGATATTTGGAAACCCATAGGGGGCTATGGCGAAAAAGGAAATATCTTCAGTTATAAACTGGAAAGAAGTTTTCTGATAAACTGCTTTGTGTTCTGTTAATTCATCTGAGAGTGTTACAGCTTTCCCCTCAAGAAGCATTCCGGTAAGACTGTTCTTTTGGAATTTGCAAAGTGACATTTGGAAGCCCATAGAGGGCTGTGGTGAAAAAGAAATTTCCTAAGAAAGAACTGAAAAGAAGCTTTCTGAGAAACGACTTTGTGTTCTGTTAATTCATCTTATAGAATTACAGCTTTCCCCTCAAGAAGTCGTTCAGTAAGACTGTTCTTTTGGAATTTGCAAAGTGATATTTGGAAGCCCAGAGAGGACCATGATGTAAAGGAAATATCTTCAGATAAAAACTGGAAAGAAGCTTTCTGAGAAATTGCTTTGTGTTCTGTTAATTCATCTCACAGAATTACTGCTTTCCCCTCAAAAAAACTTTCAGTAAATCTGTTTTTGTGGAATTTGGAAAAAGATATTTGGAAAACCATAGAAATCTATGGTTAAAAAGAAAATATCCTAAGATAAATACTGAAAAGAAAATTTCTGAGAAACTGCTTTGTGTTCTCTGAATTCATCTCACAGACTTACAGCTTACCCCTCAAGAAACCGTTCACTAAGGCTGTTCTCGTGGATTTTGCAAAGTGATATTTGGAAGCCCATAGAGTGCTATGGGGAAAAATGAAATATCTTCAGTTAAAAAGTGGAAAGAACGTTTCTGAGAAACTGCTTTGTGTTCTCTGAATTCATCTCACAGACTTACAGCTTTCCCCTCAAGAAGTCATTCACTAAGACTGTTCTTGTGAAATTTGCAAAGTGATATTTGGAAGTGCTTGGAGAAGTATGGTGAAAAAGGAAATATCTTAAGATAAAAACTGAAAAGAAGCTTTCTGAGAAACTGCTTTGTGTTTTGTTAATTCATCTCAGAGTGTTACAGCTTTCCGAACAAAAAGCCGTTCTCTAAGACTGATCTTGTGTTATTTTCAAATTGATATTTGGAAGCCCATAGAGGGCTATGGTGAAAAGGGAAATATCTTCAGTTAAAAACTGGAAAGAAGCTTTCTGAGAAACGGTTTTGTGTTCTCTTAGTTCATCTCACAGAGTTACAGCTTTCCCCTCAAGAAGCCTTTCACCAGGACTGTTCTTGTAGAATTTGCAAAGTGGTCTTTGGAAGTCCATAAATCGCTATGGTGAAAAAGGATATAGCTTCAGTTAAAAAGTGAAAAGAAGCTTTCTGTGGAACTGCTTTGTGATATGTGATTTCCTGTCACTGAGATACAGCTGTATTTCGTAGAACTCTTGGCTAGTCTTATTTCTATGGAATCTGGGAAATGTTACTTCGGATCTCTCTGAAGGCTATAGGTCCAAAGGAAATATCCGCCGCTAAAAGTGTGAAAGAAGCTTTCTGAGAAACTTCTTTGTGATCTGTGAATTGATCTCACAGAGCTACAGTTTCCCCTCAAGAAGCCTTTCGCTAAGACTGTTATTGTGGAATTTGCAAAGTGATATTTGGAAAACAATAGGGGGCTATGGTGAAAAAGGAAATATCCTAAGATAAAAACTGAAAAGAAGCTTTTTGAGAAACTGCTTTGCGTACCGTTAATTCATCTCACAGAGTTATAGTTTTCCCCTCAAGAAGCCTTTCATTAAGACTGTTGTTGTGAAATTTGCAAAATGATATTTGGAAGCTCATAGAGGGCTATGGTGAAAATAGAAATATCTTCAGTTAAAAACTGGAGAGATACTTTCTGAGAAACTGCTTTGTGTTCTGTTAATTCATACACAGAGTTACACCTTTCCTATCAAGAATCCTTTCGCTAAGACAGTTCTTGTGGAGTTTACAAAGTGATATTTGGAAGCCCATAGAGGGGTACGGTTAAAAAGGAAATTTCCTCACATAAAAACTGGAAAGAAGCTTTCTGAGAAACTGCTTTGTGTTCTGTTAATTCATCTCACAGTATTACAGCTCTACCCTCAAGAAGCCCTTCACTAAGACTGTTCTTCTGGAATTTCCAAAGAGATATTTGGAAGCCCATAGAGCGCTATGGTGAAAAAGGAAATATCTTCAGTTTAAAACTGGAGAAAAGCTTTCCGAGAAACTGCTTTGTGTTCTGTTAATTCATACACAGAGTTACAGCTTTCCTATCAAGAATCCTTTCGCTAAGACTGTTCTTGTGGAGTTTACAAAGTGATATTTGGAAGCCCTTAGAGGGGTACCGTTAAGAAGGAAATTTCCTCACATAAAAACTGGAAAGTAGTTTTCTGAGAAACTACATTGTGTTCTGTTAATTCATCTCACAGAGTTACAGCTTTCCCCTCAAGAAGCATTTCGCTAAGACTGTTCTTGTGGAATTTGCAATGTGATATTTGGAAGCCCATGGAGGGATATGGTGAAAAAGGAAATATCTTCAATTAAAAACTGGAAAGAAGCTTTCTGAGAAACTGCTTTGTTTTCTGTTAATTCATCTCGCAGAGTTACAGCTTTCCCCTCCAGAAGTCTTTCGCTAAGACGGTTCTTGTGGAATTTGCAAAGTGATATTTGGAAGCCGTGAGAGGGCTATGGTGTAAAAGGAAATGTCCTGGGATCAAAACTGGAAAGAAGCTTTCGAACAAACTGTTTTGTGTTCTGTTAATTCATCTGACAGAGTTTCAGCTTTCCCCTCAAGAAGCCGTTCGCTAAGGCTGTTCTTGTGGAATTTGCAAAGTGATATTTGAAAGCCCATAGAGGGCTATGGTGAAAAAGGAAATACCTTCAGTTAAAAACTGGAAAGAAACTTTCTGAGAAACTGCTTTGTATTCTGTTAATTCACCTCACAGAGTTTCAGCTTTCCCCTCTAGAAGCCTTTCTCTAAGACTGTTCTTTTGGAATTTGCAAAGTGATATTTGTAAGCCCATAGAAGTCGATGGTGAAAACGTAAATATCCTAAGATAAAAACTGAAAAGAACCTTTCTGAGAAACTGCTTTGTGTTTTGTTAATTCATCTCACAGAGTTATAGGTTTCCCCTCAAGAAGCCTTTTGCTAAGACAGTTCTTGTGGAATATGCAAAGTGATATTTGGAAGCTCATAGTGACCTATAGTGAAAAAGGATATATCTTCAGTTAAAAACTGAAAAGAAGCTTTCTGAGAAACTGCTTTGTGATATATGACTTCCACTCACTGAGTTACAGCTGTATTTCGTAGAGCTGTTTGGCAGCCGTATTTCTGTGGAATCTGAGAACTGATACTTCGGATCCCTTTGAAGACTGAAGGGCCAAAGGAAATATCCACCGCTAAAAGTTAGAAAGAAGCTTTCTGAGAAACTTCTTTGTGATCTGCGAATTCATTTCACAGAGTTACAGCTTTCCCCTCAAGAAGCCTTTCGCTAAGATTATTCTTGTGCAATTTGAAAAATGATATTTGGAAGCCAATAGACAGCTATGGTGAAAACGAAATATCCTCAGATAAAACCTGGAAGGAAGCTTTCTGAGAAATTACTTTGTGTTCTTGTAATTCATCTCACAGACTTACAGCTTTCCCCTCAAGAAGTCTTTCGCTAAGACTGTTCTTGTGGAATTTGAAATGTGATATTTGCAAGCCCATAGAGCGCTATGGAGAAAAGGAAATATCTTCAGATAAAAACTGTAAAGAACATTCCTGAGAAACTGCTTTGTGTTCTGTTAATTCACCTAACAGAGTTACAGCTTTCCCCTCTAGAAGCCTTTTGCTAAGACTGTTCTTGCTGTATTTTCAAAGTGATATTTTGAAGCCCATAGAGGGCTACGGTGAAAAAGGATATAGCTTCAGTTAAAAACTGAAAGAGGCTTTCTGAGAAACGGTTTAGTATTATGTGACTTCCACTCACTGAGTTACAGCTGTATTTCCTAGAGCTGTTTGATAGCCTTATTTCTATGGAATCGTAGAACTGTTATTTTGGATCCCTTTGAAGACTATAGGGCCAAAGGAAATATCTGCCGCTAAAAGTGAGAAAGAAGCTTTCTGAGAAACTTCTCTGAGATCTGTTAATTCATCTCACAGAGTTACAGCATTCCACTCAAGAAGCCTTTCGCTAGGACTGTTCTTTTTGAATTTGCAAAGTGATATTTCGAAGCCCGTAGACGGCTGTGGTGAAAAGGGAAATGTCTTCAGTTAAAAACTGGAAAGAAGCTATCTAAGAAACTGCATTGTGTTCTGTTAATTCATCTCAAAGAGTTACAGCTTTACCCTCAAAAAGACTTTTGCTAAGACTCTTCTTGTGTAATACTCATAGTGATATTTGTAAGCCCTTATAGGGCTATAGTGAAAAAGGAAATATCCTAAGATAAAAGCTGAAAAGAAGCTTTCTGAGAAACTGCTTTGTGTTCTGTTAATTCACCTCACAGAGTTACAGCTTTCCCCTTAAGAAGCCTTTCCGTAAGACTGTTCTTGTGGAATTTGCAGAGTGGTATTTGTAAGCCCATAGAGGGTTATGGTGAAAAAGGAAATATCCTAAGATAAAAACTGAAAAGAACATTTCTGAGAAACTGCTTTGTGATATGTGACTTCCACTCACTGAGTGAGAGCTATATGTCATAGAGCTGTTTGCTAACCTTATTTCTATGGAATCTGAGAAGGGATAATTCAGTTCCCTTTGAAGACTATAGGGCCAAAGGAAATATCCACCATAAAAGTGAGAAAGAAGCTTTCGGAGAAACAGCTTTCCGATCTGTGAATTCATCCCACAGAGTTACAGCTTTCCCCTGAGGAAGCCTTTCGCTATGACTGTTCTTGTGGAATTTGCAAAGTGACATTTCGAAGGCCATAGAGAGCTATGGTGAAAAGGAAATATCTTCTGTTTAAAACGGGAAGGAAGCTTTCTGAGACACTGCGTTGTTGTTCTGTTAATTCATCTCACAAAGTTACAGCTTTCCCCTCACGAAGCCTTTCCCTAAGAATGTTCTTGTCGAATTTGGAAAGTGATATTTAGAAGCCTACAGAGGTCTACGGTGAAAAAGGAAATAACCTAAGATAAAAACTGAAAATAAGCTTTCTGAAAAACTGCTTTGTGTTCTCTTAATTCATCTCACAGATTTACAGCTTTCCTCTCAAGAAGCCTTTCACTAAGACTGTTCTTGTGCAATTTAGAACGTGATATTTAGAAGCCCATAGAGGGCTATGGTGAAAAAGGAAATATCCTCCGTTAAAAACTGGAAAGAAGCTTTCTGAGAAACTGTTTGTGTTCTGTTAATTCATCTCACAGAGTTACAGCTTTTCCCTAAAGAAGCCTTTCGCTAACACTGATCTTGTGGAATTTGCAAAGTAATATTTGGAAGCGCGTAGAGGGCTACAGTGAAAAAGGAAATAACTTCAGTTAAAAACTGGAAAGAAGCTTTCTGAGAAACTACTTTGTGTTCTGTTACTTCATCTCACAGAGTTACAGCTTTCCCCTTGAGAAGTCTTTCGCTAAGACTGTTCTTGTGGAATTTGCAAAGTGATATTTGGAAGCCCAGAGAGGGCTATGGTGAAAAATGAAATATCTTCAGTTAAAAACTGGAAAGAATCTTTCTGAGAAACTGCTTTGTGTTCTGTCAATTCATTTCACAGACTTACAGCTTTAACCTCAAGAAGCCTTTCGCTAAGACAGTTCTTGCGGAATTTGCAAAGTGATATTTGGAAGCCCATAGAGGGCTTTGCTGAGAAAGGAAATATCTTCCGTTAAAAACTGGAAAGAAGCTTTCTGAGAAACTGCTTTGTGTTCTGTTAATTCATCTCACAGATTTACAGCTTTCCCCTCAAGAAGCCTTTCGCTAAGACAATTCTTGTGGAATTGCAAAGTGATATTTTGAAGCCAATAGAGGGCTATGGTGAAAAAGGAAATATCTTCAGTTAAAAACTCTAAAGAAGCTTTCTGAGGAACTGCTTTGTGTTCTGTTAATTCAGCTCACAGAGTTACAGCTTTCCTTTCAAGAAGCCTTTCGCAAAGACTGTTCTTGTGGAATGTGCAAAGTGATATTGGGAAGCCCATAGAGGGCTATGGTGAAAAAGGATATATCTTCCATTAAAAAGTGGAAAGAAGCTTTCTGGGAAACTGCATTGGGTTCTGTTAATTCATCTAACAGAGTTACAGCATTCCCCCAAGAAGCCTTTCGCTAAGACTGTTCTTGTGAAATTTGCAAAGTGATATTTGGAAGCCCATATAGGGCTATGGTGAAAAAGGAAATAACTGCCGTTAAAAACTGGAACGAAGATTTCTGAGAAACTGCCTTGTGTTCTGTTAATTCGTCTCACAGAGTTACTGCTTTCCCGTCAAGAAGCCTTACCCTAAGACTGTTCTTGTGGAATTTGGAAAGTGATATTTAGAAGCCTACAGTGGTCGACGTTGAAAAAGGAAATAGCCTAATATAAAAACTGAAAATAAGCTTTATGAGAAACTGTTTTGTGTTCTGTTAATTCATCTCACAGAGCTAGAGCTTTCCCCTCAAGAAGCCGTTCGCTAAGACTGTTCTTGTGGAATTTAGAACGTGATATTTAGAAGCCCATAGAGGGCTATGGTGAAAAAGGAAATATCCTCCGTTAAAAACTGGAAAGAAGCTTTCTGAGAAACTGCTTTTTGTTCCGTTAATTCATCTCAGAGAGTTACAGCTTTCCCCTCAGAAGCTTTTCGCTAACACTGTTCTTGTGGGATTTGCAAAGTGATATTTGGAAGCCCAGAGAGGGCTATGGTGAAAAAGGAATTGTCTTCCGTTTAAAAACGGAAAGAAGCTTTCTGAGAAACTGCTTTGTGTTCTGTAATTTCATTTCACATACCTACAGCTTTTTCCTCAAGAAGCCTTTCGCTAACACTGTTCTTGTGAAATTTGCAAAGTGATATTTGGAAGCCCATAGAGGGCTTTGGTGAAAAAGGAAATATCTTCCGTTAAAAACTGGAAAGAAGCTTTCTGAGAAACTGCTTTGTGTTCTGTTAATTCATCTCACAGAGTTACAGCTTTCCCCTCAAGGAGAACTTTACTATGTCTGTTCTTGTGGAATTTGCAAAGAGATATTTAGAAGCCCATATAGGGCTATGGTTAAAAAGGAAATATCTTCAGTTGAAAACTGGAAAGAAGCTTTCTGAGAAACTGCTTTGTGTTCTGTTAATTCATCTCACAGAGTTACAGCTTTCCCCTCAAGAAGTCTTTCGCTAGGACTGTTCTTGTGTCATTTGGAAAGTGGTATTTAGAAGGCCATAGAGGGCTATGGTGAATAAGGAAATGTCTTCCGTTATAAACTGGAAAGAAGCTTTCTGAGAAAGTCCTTTGTGTCCTGTTAATTCATCTCACAGAGTTACAGCTTTCTCCTCAAGAAGCCTTTCACTAAGACTGTTCTTGTGGAATTTGCAAAATGATATTTGGAAGCTCATATAGAGCCATGGTAAAAAATGAAATATCTTCAGTTAAAAACTGGAAAGAAGCTTTCTGAGAAACTGCTTTGTGTTCTGTTAATTTATCTCACAGAGTTACAGCTTTCCCCTCAAGAATACTTTCGCTCAGACTGTTCTTGTGGAATTTGGAAAGTGATATTTAGAAACCTTAGAGGGCTATGGAGAAAAAGGAAATATCTTCCGTTAAAAACTGGAAAGAAGCTTTCTGAGAAACTGCTTTGTGTTCTGTTAATTCATCTCACAGAGTTACAGCTTTCCCCTCAAGAAGTCTTTCGCTAGGACTGTTCTTGTGTCATTTGGAAAGTGGTATTTAGAAGGCCATAGAGGGCTATGGTGAATAAGGAAATGTCTTCCGTTATAAACTGGAAAGAAGCTTTCTGAGAAAGTCCTTTGTGTCCTGTTAATTCATCTCACAGAGTTACAGCTTTCTCCTCAAGAAGCCTTTCACTAAGACTGTTCTTGTGGAATTTGCAAAATGATATTTGGAAGCTCATATAGAGCCATGGTAAAAAATGAAATATCTTCAGTTAAAAACTGGAAAGAATCTTTCTGAGAAACTGCTTTGTGTTCTGTTAATTTATCTCACAGAGTTACAGCTTTCTCCTCAAGAATACTTTCGCTCAGACTGTTCTTGTGGAATTTGGAAAGTGATATTTAGAAACCTTAGAGGGCTATGGAGAAAAAGGAAATATCTTCCGTTAAAAACTGGAAAGAAGCTTTCTGAGAAACTGCTTTGTGTTCTGTTAATTCATCTCACAGAGTTACAGCTTTCCCCTCAAGGAGCCTTTCCCTAAGACTGTTCTTCTGGAATTTGCAAAGTGACATTTGGAAACCCGTAGAGGGCTTTGGAGAAAAAGGTAATAACTTCCATTAAAAATCGGAAGGAAGCTTTCTGAGAAAGTTCTTTGTGTTCTGTTATTTCATCTCACAGAGTTACAGCTTTCCCCTGGAGAAGCCATTCATTAAGAATGTTCTTGTGTAATTTGCAAGGTGATATTTGGAAGAATATAGAGGGCTATGTTGAAAAAGGAAATATCCTACGATAAAAACCGAAAAGATACTTTCTGAGAAACTGCATTGTGTTCTCTTAACTCATCTCACGGAGTTACAGCTTTCCCCTCAAGAAGTCGATCACTAAGACTGTTCTTGTGGAGTTTTCAAACTGATATTTGGAAGTTCATAGAGGGCTATGAGGAAATAGGAAATATCTTCAGTTAAAAACTGGATAGAAGCTTTCTGAGAAATTGCTTTGTGTTCTGTTAATTCATCTCACAGAGTTACAGCTTTCCCCTTCAGAAGCCTTTCCCTAAGGCTGTTCTTGTAGAATTTGGAAAGTGATATTTAGAAGCCCATAGAGGTCTATGGTGAAAAAGGAAATAGCCTGAGTTAAAAACTGAAAATAAGCTTTCGGAGAAACTGCTTTGTGTTCTGTTAATTCATCTCACAGTGTTACAGCTTTCCCCTCAAGTAGTCTTTCACTAGGACTGCTCTTGTGTCATTTCGAAAGTGGTATTTAGAAGGCCTTAGAGTGCTATGGTGAATAAGGAACTATTTTCTGTTATAAACTGGATAGAAGCTTTCTGAGAAAGTGCTTTGTATCCTGTTAATTCATCGCACAGAGTTACAGCTTTCTCCTCAAGAAGCCTTTCGCTAAGACTGTTCTTGTGGAATTTGCAAAGTTATTTTAGAAGCCCCTAGAGGGTTATGGCAAAAAGGAAATATTCTAAAATAAAAACTGAAAAGAAGCTTTCTGAGAAACTGCTCTATCTTCTCTTAATTCATCTCACAGAGTTATAGTTTTCCCCTCAAGAAGCCGTTCACTAAGATTGTTCTTGTGGAAATTCCAAGGTGATATTTAGAAGCCCACAGAGGGCTATGGTGAAAAAGGAAATAACCTAAGATAAAAACTGAAAACATGCTTTTTGAGAAGCTGCTTTGTGTTCTGTTAATTCATCTCACAGTGTTCCAGCTTTCCCCTCAAGATGCCTTTCGCTAAGACTGTTCTTGTGGAATTTGCAAAGTGATTTTTGGAAGCCCATAGAGGGCTATGGTGGAAATGGAAATATCCTAAGATAAAAACCGAAAAGAAGCTTTCTGAGAAACTGTTTGTGTTCTGGTAATTCATCTCACAGGGTTACACCTTTCTCCTCAAGAAGCCTTCTCTAAGACTGTTCTTGTGGAATTTGAAAAGTGATATTTCGAAGCCCATGGGGGCTATGGTGAAAAAGGAAATATCTTTCGTTAAAAACTGGATACAAGATTTCTGAGAAACTGCTTTGTGTTCTGTTAATTCATCTCACAGAGTTACAGCTTTCCCGTCATGAAGCCGTTCACTAAGACTGTTCTTGTGAAATTTGCAAAGTGATATTTGGAAGCCCATAGAGGGCTATGGTGAAAAAGGAAATATCTTCCTTTAAAAAACAGAGGCAGATAAAGTCACAAAGATGGGGAAAAAGCAGGGCAGAAAAGCTGGAAATTCAAAAAATAAGAGCACATCTCCTCCGGCAAAGGAGCGCAGCTCATCGCCAGCAATGGATCAAAGCTGGACAGAGAATGACTTTGACGACATGAGAGAAGAAGGCTTCAGTCCATCAAATTTCTCAGAGCTAAAGGAGGAATTACGTACCCAGCACAAAGAAACTAAAAATCTTGAAAAAAAAGTGGAAGAATTGATGGCTAGAGTAATTAATGCAGAGAAGCTCACAAACGAAATGAAAGAGACGAAAACCATGGCACGAGAAATACGTGACAAATGCACAAGCTTCAGTAACCGACTCGATCAACTGGAAGAAAGAATGTCAGCGATGGAGGATCAAATGAATGAAATGAAGCGAGAAGAGAAACCAAAAGAAAAAAGAAGAAAAAGAAATGAACAAAGCCTGCAAGAAGTATGGGATTATATAAAAAGACCAAATCTACGTCTGATTAGGGTACCTGAAAGTGAGGGGGAAAATGGAACCAAGTTGGAAAACACTCTTCAGGATATCATCCAGGAGAACTTCCCCAACCTAGTAGGGCAGGCCAACATTCAAATCCAGGAAATACAGAGAACACCACAAAGATACTCCTCGAGAAGAGCAACTCCAAGACACATAATTGCCAGATTCACCAAAGTTGAAATGAAGGAAAAAATCTTAAGGGCAGCCAGAGAGAAAGGTCGGGTTACCCACAAAGGGAAGCCCATCAGACTAACAGCAGATCTCTCGGCAGAAAATCTTCAAGCCAGAAGAGAGTGGGGGCCAATATTCAACATTCTTAAAGAAAAGAATTTTAAACCCAGAATTTTATATCCAGCCAAATTAAGTTTCATAAGTGAAGGAGAAATAAAATCCTTTACAGATAAGCAAATGCTTAGAGATTTTGTCACCACTAGGCCTGCCTTACAAGAGACCCTGAAGGAAGCACTAAACATGGAAAGGAACAACCAGTACCAGCCATTGCAAAAACATGCCAAAATGTAAAGACCATCAAGACTAGGAAGAAACTGCATCAACTAACGAGCAAAATAACCAGTTAATATCATAATGGCAGGATCAAGTTCACACATAACAATCTTAACCTTAAATGTAAATGGACTAAATGCTCCAATTAAAAGACACAGACTGGCAAACTGGATAAAGAGTCAAGATCCATCAGTCTGCTGTATTCAGGAGACTCATCTCACACACAGAGATATACATAGGCTCAAAATAAAGGGATGGAGGAAGATTTACCAAGCAAATGGAGAACAAAAAAAAGCAGGGGTTGCAATACTAGTCTCTGATAAAACAGACTTTAAACCATCAAAGATCAAAAGAGACAAAGAAGGCCATTACATAATGGTAAAGGGATCAATTCAACAGGAAGAGCTAACTATCCTAAATATATATGCACCCAATACAGGAGCACCCAGATTCATAAAGCAAGTCCTTAGAGACTTACAAAGAGACTTAGACTCCCATACAATAATAATGGGAGACTTCAACAGTCCACGGTCAACATTAGACAGATCAACGAGACAGAAAGTTAACAAGGATATCCAGGAATTGAACTCATCTCTGCAGCAAGCAGTCCTAATAGACATCTATAGAACTCTCCACCCCAAATCAACAGAATATACATTCTTCTCAGCACCACATCGTACCTACTCCAAAACTGACCATGTAATTGGAAGTAAAGCACTCCTCAGCAAATGTACAAGAACAGAAATTATAACAAACTGTCTCTCAGACCACAGTGCAATCAAATTAGAACTCAGGACTAAGAAACTCAATCAAAACCGCTCAACTACATGGAAACTGAACAACCTGCTCCTGAATGACTACTGGGTACATGACGAAATGAAGGCAGAAATAAAGATGTTCTTTGAAACCAATGAGAACAAAGATACAACATACCAGAATCTCTGGGACACATTTAAAGCAGTGTGTAGAGGGAAATTTATAGCACTAAATGCCCACAAGAGAAAGCAGGAAAGATCTAAAATTGACACTCTAACATCGCAATTAAAAGAACTAGAGAAGCAAGAGCAAACACATTCGAAAGCTAGCAGAAGGCAAGAAATAACTAAGATCAGAGCAGAACTGAAGGAGATAGAGACACAAAAATCCCTCCAAAAAATCAATGAATCCAGGAGTTGGTTTTTTGAAAAGATCAACAAAATTGACAGACCACTAGCAAGACTAATAAAGAAGAAAAGAGAGAAGAATCAAATCGACGCAATTAAAAATGATAAAGGGGATATCACCACCGACCCCACAGAAATACAAAATACCATCAGAGAATACTATAAACACCTCTACGCAAATAAACTGGAAAATCTAGAAGAAATGGATAATTTCCTGGACACTTACACTCTTCCAAGACTAAACCAGGAAGAAGTTGAATCCCTAAATAGACCAATAGTAGGCTCTGAAATTGAGGCAATAATTAATAGCCTACCAACCAAAAAAAGTCCAGGACCAGATGGATTCACAGCTGATTTCTACCAGAGGTACAAGGAGGAGCTGGTACCATTCCTTCTGAAACTATTCCAATCAATAGAAAAAGAGGGAATCCTCCCTATCTCATTTTATGAGGCCAACATCATCCTGATACCAAAGCCTGGCAGAGACACAACAAAAAAAGAGAATTTTAGACCAATATCCCTGATGAACATCGATGCAAAAATCCTCAATAAAATACTGGCAAACCGGATTCAGCAGCACATCAAAAAGCTTACCCACCATGATCAAGTGGGCTTCATCCCTGGGATGCAAGGCTGGTTCAACATTCGCAAATCAATAAACATAATCCAGCATATAAACAGAACCAAAGACAAGAACCACATGATTATCTCAATCGATGCAGAAAAGGCTTTTGACAAAATTCAACAGCCCTTCATGCTAAAAACGCTCAATAAATTCGGTATTGATGGAACGTACCTCAAAATCATAAGAGCTATTTATGACAAACCCACAGCCAATATCATACTGAATGGGCAAAACCTGGAAAAATTCCCTTTGAAAACTGGCACAAGACAGGGATGCCCTCTCTCACCACTCCTATTCAACATAGTGTTGGAAGTTCTGGCTAGGGCAATCAGGCAAGAGAAAGAAATCAAGGGGATTCAGTTAGGAAAAGAAGAAATCAAATTGTCCCTGTTTGCAGATGACATGATTGTATATTTAGAAAATCCCATTGTCTCAGCCCAAAATCTCCTTAAGCTGATAAGCAACTTCAGCAAAGTCTCAGGATACAAAATTAATGTGCAAAAATCACAAGCATTCTTATACACCAGTGACAGTCAAACAGAGAGCCAAATCAGGAATGAACTTCCATTCACAATTGCTTCAAAGAGAATAAAATACCTAGGAATCCAACTTACAAGGGATGTAAAGGACCTCTTCAAGGAGAACTACAAACCACTGCTCAGTGAAATAAAAGAGGACACAAACAAATGGAAGAACATACCATGCTCATGGATAGGAAGAATCAATATCGTGAAAATGGCCATACTGCCCAAGGTAATTTATAGATTCAATGCCATCCCCATCAAGCTACCAATGAGCTTCTTCACAGAATTGGAAAAAACTGCTTTAAAGTTCATATGGAACCAAAAAAGAGCCCGCATCTCCAAGACAATCCTATGTCAAAAGATCAATGCTGGAGGCATCACGCTACCTGACTTCAAACTATACTACAAGGCTACAGTAACCAAAACAGCATGGTACTGGTACCAAAACAGAGATATAGACCAATGGAACAGAACAGAGTCCTCAGAAATAATACCACACATCTACAGCCATCTGATCTTTGACAAACCTGAGAGAAACAAGAAATGGGGAAAGGATTCCCTATTTAATAAATTGTGCTGGGAAAATTGGCCAGCCATAAGTAGAAAGCTGAAACTGGATCCTTTCCTTACTCCTTATACGAAAATTAATTCAAGATGGATTAGAGACTTAAATGTTAGACCTAATACCATAAAAATCCTAGAGGAAAACCTAGGTAGTACCATTCAGGACATAGGCATGGGCAAAGACTTCATGTCTAAAACACCAAAAGCAACGGCAGCAAAAGCCAAAATTGACAAATGAGATCTCATTAAACTAAAGAGCTTCTGCACAGAAAAAGAAACTACCATCAGAGTGAACAGGCAACCTACAGAATGGGAGAAAATTTTTGCAATCTACTCATCTGACAAAGGGTTAATATCCAGAACCTACAAAGACCTCAAACAAATTTACAAGAAAAAAACAAACAACCCCATCAAAAAGTGGGCAAAGGATATGAACAGACATTTCTCAAAAGAAGACATTCATACAGCCAACAGACACATGAAAAAATGCTCATCATCACTGACCATCAGAGAAATGCAAATCAAAACCACAATGAGATACCATCTCACACCAGTTAGAAAGGCGATCATTCAAAAGTCAGGAAACAACAGGTGCTGGAGAGGATGTAGAGAAATAGGAACACTTTTACACTGTTGGTGGGATTGTAAACTAGTTCAACCATTATGGAAAACAGTATGGCGATTCCTCAAGGATCTAGAACTAGATGTACCATATGACCCAGCCATCCCATTACTAGGTATATACCCAAAGGATTATAAATTATGCTGCTATAAAGACACATGCACATGTATGTTTATTGCAGCATTATTCACAATAGCAAAGACTTGGAATCAACCCAAATGTCCATCAGTGACAGATTGGATTAAGAAAATGTGGCACATATACACCATGGAATACTATGCAGCCATAAAAAAGGATGAGTTTGTGTCCTTTGTAGGGACATGGATGCGGCTGGAAACCATCATTCTCAGCAAACTATCACAAGAACAGAAAACCAAACACCGCATGTTCTCAATCATAGGTGGGAACTGAACAATGAGATCACTTGGACTCGGGAAGGGGAAAATCACACATCGGGGCCTATCATGGGGAGGGGGGAGGGGGGAGGGATTGCATTGGGAGTTATACCTGATGTAAATGACGAGTTGATGGGTGCAGCACACCAACATGGCACAAGTATACATATGTAGCAAACCTGCACGTTGTGCACATGTACCCTACAACTTGAAGTTTAATAATAATAAATAAATTTTAAAAAAAGAGAGACAAAAAAAAAGAAAAATTTAGTTTTAGAACTAAAACATAGAATTGATTCAACTGAAAACTGAAGAAGTCATCTTACTCTTGTGTAGTAAGAATTATCTTACTACACAAAAGCAAAAATATACAAAGAAACAAAACAAGTGAAAAGAATAAGAGACATGGAGAATATATCCAGGAGACGTAATATGCAAAATGGAGTAGTTTCAGGAGACAAATGAATAGACTTAAGAGAAGCAAAAAATACAAAAAGAAGAAGAAAAAACTGAGTTGTAAAAAGATAGACATTTTCAAATGGGAAGTGTACTTATAGTGTCATAGAGGAATTACACCTTGTAAAATTTCCGAACTCTGAGAATAAGAAAATTTACTTATAGGCTTTCAAACAGGAGAAAAATCTAGTTTCAAAGGCAAGAGAAACAAATCAGAAACAGATTTCTCACCTGCAACTCTAGAAACTCAGATGGGACAAAATATGCTTAGCATTTAGAGAAAAGCTTTGTGATCCATGAATCTTACACTATTCAATAAAATGTTTATGTGGGAAGAGAAAAAAGTTTTTCACCACAAGAGAATTCATGTGTGCCACCCAGATACACCTTCTAAGTAAATTGCTTAAGGGAGTACTACAATAAATAAAATAAAATCAGAACAAAAATCTCAAGATATGATAGACTATTCCAAGAGTAGGATTCAGTCAAAAAATATTCATTAGTTTCCTATTCTGTTCTAAAATACAGTGGTGAACAAGACAGAGCCCCTGCCATTTAAAAGTGTATATTCAGGTACTAAATGTTGTGAAGGAGACTAAATGGAATAATGAGAAGGACTGCTTTGGCAAAGCTGGAGATGACATTCAAATTGAGAATTGAATGTAAGAAGGAACTCTGCACACTTAATAGAAGAGCATTCTGACCAGAAATGAGCCTCCAGAAGGAAATAAACTTAGTGTGTTCAGCTCATTCAGAAAGAAAACCACAATGACTGGGCATAAGGAATTTGGGCAGACATGGGAGAAGATAAGATCAAGAAGGCAGTGTGGCAGAGACCACCATCAACACACTGAAATCCAGGTTCTTCCTCTCTTTCTATAATATAGAGCTAGACTGCATTTCCCACCCTTCCTAGAAATTGGATGTGGCTATGAGAGACCCAGCCAGTGCAATATGAACAGAAGTGATACTCGTTTCTGCACATAAAAAACACTCATATGTACTTCTCTCTGTGTGTTTGCTCCTCCAGCTGGTCGAAATGGAAATGACCCCAAGTGTGACTTTGAAAGAGACTTGTGTAGGAGATGACAGTCAGCCTACATACCTGAATGACTGTATGTTGTTATGTGAGCAAGAAATAAACATCTACACCATTTGAAAAAAAAAAAAAAAAAAAGACACATGCACACGTATGTTTATTGCGGCACTATTCACAATAGCAAAGACTTGGAATCAACCCAAATGTCCATCAGTGACAGACTGGATTAAGAAAATGTGGCACATATACACCATGGAATACTATGCAGCCATAAAAAAGGATGAGTTTGTGTCCTTTGTAGGGACATGGATGCAGCTGGAAACCATCATTCTTAGCAAACTATCACAAGAACAGAAAACCAAACACCGCATGTTCTCACTCATAGGTGGGAACTGAACAATGAGATCACTTGGACTCGGGAAGGGGAACATCACACACCGGGGCCTATCATGGGGAGGGGGAGGGGGGAGGGATTGCATTGGGGGTTATACCTGATATAAATGACGAGTTGATGGGTGCTGACGAGTTGATGGGTGCAGCACAGCAACAGGGCACAAGTATACATATGTAACAAACCTGCACGTTATGCACATGTACCCTAGAACTTAAAATATAAAAAAAAAAAAAAAAAAAAAAAAGAAACAACCAACCACATCCCTCCTTCCCACTAGAGGCTTCCAGGCTGAAACAGGTTGATACAGGGAGAGGAGGAGAAGATACGCAACTAAGTCACATTTTGAGATCTGTTTAATAATAATTCTAATTTCATGTTCTCACTTATTTGTGAGATCTAAAAATCCAAACAATTGAACTCATGGAGATAGAGAGTAGAAGCATGGTTACCAGAGGCTGGGAAGGGTAGTGGGGGTTTGAGGCAAAGCTGGAGATGGTTAATGGGTACAAAAAAACAGAAAGAATAAATAAGATCTAGTATTTGATAGCACAACAAGGCGACTATAGTCAGTAATAATTTAACTGTGCATTTTAAAATAACTGAAAGAGTCTAATTGGATTGCTTGTAACACAAAGGATAAATGCTTGAGAGAATGGATACCCCATTTTACCTGATGTGATTATTATTCATTGCATGCCTGAATCAGAACATCTCATGCACCCCATAAATACATACATCTACTATATACTCACAAAATTGAAATAAATAATTTTAAAAAATAAAAAATAAAAAATAAAAAATAATCTTCCACTTATTTTTTAGGAAAAGCACAAAACTAAATTGTTACAAAAGGATTGACCAAACAATCCTTTGAACGGTTTGAGTCAGCAGTTGTGGCAGGAATGCGGTTGGGGGAAATGGGGAGAAGTGAGTGAAGATAAAAGGAATTGGACAATTGTTGATGTTGGTGAAATGAATGATGAGTACCTAGAGGTAATCCACTATTGTATGCATTTGGAATTTATCATAAAAATATTTTTGAAAGAGCATATTCACTACTGAAAATTCAAATAAGGGGAATAAATTAAAGACCACTTATCATCCTATAATTTCAAACATTAAAAAGATTTATTATTTTATGAGAAAATTATAGCATTATTATATAAATATGGTATATTAATTTTTAAATAGCATTATACCTGAGCATTTTGCTAAGTTATTGTAATGTATCAAATATATATTTTACTTATTTTTATAAAAGTGAGACATAAAGTAAGCCTAAAAGAAATATACTAGAATAATAAGTACTAGAAATATAAAATAATTCTATATAAAATGATTAAATATAAATATGAAAAGAATTATAATTTAATTGCCCCAGGAAAAATCATACTTGTTTTAAAAAACCTTGTAAAGTAAAATAGAATTCAAAAAGCTTTAATTGTATTTGTATTTGACACTGTTATACTTAGTTTTTTAGCATGATATAATTATGAAAAATAATTAAAGCAATGTTATTACCTGTGGAAGACATCCGAGTTCTGGAGACATTGGCGGCGAATCTGTATAGGTTTGCAGCACTCTCCATTCTTGCTTCCTCAGAAGGAATTCCACTAAGGGGCATAACGCAGAAAGTGAGACAGAGGTAATTCTCAGAGCAGGAGAGAAGGTTTATTAAAAGGCTTTAAAACAGAAAGGAAAAGAAGGGAAGTACAACCTGGAAGAGGGCCAAGTGGGAGACTTGAGAAGCCAAGTGCACAGCTTGACTTCTTGATTTGGGGTTTTATACATTGGCATACTTCCGGGATCTTGCCTTTCTTCTCCTCACTCCTGAGATCTCATTGGGAAGTTGCTGATCAATTTCAGGTGTTTTCTATTAGAAGCCGGCCTTTCCTTGACACCAGGTATGACCAATTACTACTTTAGAGAAACAGTTAACAACTCCTTGACCATCACCTGAGGGTCTCCCAACACATTTGGTGTGTGGAAGAGGGGAGTCTTCTCCTGCCCTGCTCATATTTGACTAGCTTTCTACTGCAACAATATTTCTTGAATATACTTTATGTACAAGTAATAAGAATTCTGATATTTCATGAGTGATTGTTACACAAAATTATATAAATAAAAAAGAAATTAAGTATGTAATATTAAAAAAAAAGTGGAAAGAAGCTTTCTGAGAAACTGCTTTGTGTTCTGTTAATTCATCTCACAGAGTTACAGCTTTACCCTCAAGAAGCCTTTCCCTAAGACTGTTCTTGTGGAATTTGCAAAGTGATATTAGGAAGCCCATAGAGGGCTATGGTGAAAAAGGAAATATCTTCGATTAAAAAGTGGAAAGAAGCTTTCTGAGAAACTTCTTTGTGTTCTGTTAATTCATCTCACAGAGGTACAGCTTTGCCCTCAAAAAGCCTTTCGCTAAGACTGTTCTTGTGGAATTTGCAAGGTGATATTTGGAAGCCCATAGCGGGCTATGGTGAAAAAGGAAATATCCTAAGAGAAAAACTGGAAAGAAGCTTTGTGAGAAACTGATTTGTGTTCTGTTAAATCATCTCACAGAGTTACAGCTTTACTTTCAAGAAGCCTTTCGCTAAGACTGTTCTTGCGGAATTTGCAAAGTGATATTTGGAAGCCCATAGAGGGCTACGGTGAAAAAGGAAATAGCTTCCGTTAAAAACTGGAAGGAAGCTTTCTGAGAACCTCCTTTGTGTCTTCTTAATTCATCTCACAGAGTTTCAGCTTTCCCCTCAAGAAGCTTTTTCCTAAGAGTGTTCTGGTGAAATTTGCAAAGTGATATATGGAAGTCCATAGAGGGCTAGGGTAAAAAAGGAAATATCCTAAGATAAAAACTTAAAAGAAGCTTTCTGAGAAACTGCCTTGTGTTCTGTTAATTCATCTCACAGGGTTACAGCTTTCTCCTCAAAAAGCCTTTCGCTTAGACTGTTCTTGTGGAATTTCAAAGTAATATTTGGAAAGCCATAGAAGGATATGGTGAAAAAGCAAATATCTTCTGTTAAAAACTGGAAAGAAGCTTTCTGAGAAACTGCTTTGTCTTCTGTTAATTCATCTCACAGAGTTACAGCTTTGCCCTCAAGAAGCCTTTCGCTAAGACTCTTCTTGTGGAATTTGCAAAGTGATATTTGGAAGCCCATAGAGCCCCATGGTGAAAAAGGAAACATCCTAAGATAAAAACTGAAAAGTAGCTTTCTGAGAAATTGCTTTGTGTTCTGTTAATTCATCTCACACACCTACAGCTTTCCCCTCAAGAAGCCTTTCTCTAAGACTGTTCTTGTGGAGTTTGCAAAGAGACATTTGGGAGCCCATAGAGGACTATGGTGAAAAAGGAAATATCTTCCGTTAAAAACTGAAAAGAAGGTTTCTGAGAAACCACTTTGTGTTCTGTTAATTCATCTCACAGAGGTACAGCTTTCCCCTGAAGAAACCGTTCACTGAGACTGTTCTTGTGGAATTTGCAAAGTGATATTGGAAGACCATAGAGGGTTATGGTGAAAAAGAAAATATGCTAAGATAAAAACCGAAAGGAAGCTTTCTGAAAAAGTGCATTGTGTTCTCTTAATTCATCTAACAGAGTTATAGCTCTCCTTTCAAGAAGCTGTTCACTAAGACTGTTCCTGTGGAATTTGCAAGGTGATATTTGGAAGCCCATAGAGGGATATGGTGAAAAAGGAATTATCTTCCGTTAAAAACTGGAAAGAAGCTTTCTGAGCAACTGCTTTGTGTTCTGTTAATTCATCTCACAGAGTTACAGCTTTCCCCTTAAGAAGCCTTTCGCTAAGGCTGTTCTTGTGGAATTTGCGATGTGACATTTGGAGCAAATAGAGGGCTATGGTGAAAAAGGAAATATCCTAAGGTAAAAACTGAATGAAGCTTTCTGAGAAATTGATTTGTGTTCTGTTAATTTATCTCACATAGTTACATCTTTCCCCTTAAGAAGCCTTTCGCTAAGACTGTTCTTGTGGAATTTGCAAAGTGATATTTCGAAGCCCATAGAGGGCTATGGTGAAAATGGAAGTATGCTAAGATAAAAACCGAAAAGAAGCTGTCTGAGAAACTGCTTTGTGTTCTGTTAATTCGTCTGACAGATTTACAGCTTTCTTCTCAAGAAGCCTTTTGCTAAGACTGTTCTTGTGGAATTTGAAAAGAGTTATTTGGAAGCCCTTAGAGGGCTATGGAGTAAAAGGAAATATCTTCCGTTAAAAACTGGAAAGAAGCTTTCTGAGAACCTGCTTTGTGTTCTGTTCATTCATTTCACAGAGTTACAGCTTTCTCCTCAAGAAGCCTTTCGCTAAGACTGTTCTCGTGGAATTTGCAAAGAGATATTTGGAAGCCCTTAGGGGGCTATGGTGAAAAAGGAAATATCCTAAGATAAAAACTGAAAAGAAGCTTTCTGAGGAACTGCTTTCTGTTCTGTTAATTCATCTCAGAGATTTACAGCTTTCCGTTCAAGAAGGCTTTCACAAAGACTCTTCTTTTGGAATTGGCACAGTGATATTTGGAAGCCCATAGAGAGCTATGGTGCAAATGGAAATTTCCTAAGATAAAAACCGAAAAGAAATTTTCTGAGAAACAGCTTTGTCTTCTGTTAATTCATCTAACAGAGTTACAGCTTTCCCCACAAGAAACCTTTCGCTAAGACTGTTCTTCTGGAATTTGTAAAGTGATATTTGGAAGCCCATTGAGGGCTAAGGTGAAAATGGAAATATCCTAAGATGAAAACCGAAAAGAAGCTTTCTGGGAAACTGTTTTGTGTTCTGTTAGTTTATCTCACAGAGTTACAGCTTTACCCTCAAGAAGCCGTTCACTAAGACAGTTTTTGTGAAATTTGCAAACTGATATTTGGAAGCCCATAGAGGGCTATGGTGAAAAAGGAAATAACCTAAGATAAAAACTGAAAAGAAGCTGCCTGAGAAACTGCTTTGTGTTCTGTTAATTCATCTCACAGAGTTACACTTTTCCCCTCAAGAAGCCTTTCGCTAAGGTTGTTCTTGTGGAATTTGCAACGTGATATTTGGAAGCCCATAGAGGGCTGTGGTGAAAAAGGAAATATCTTCCTTTAAAAACTGGAAAGAAGCTTTTTGGAAACCGTTTTGTGTTCTGTTAATTCATCTCACAGAGTTAGAGCTTTCTCCTCAAGAATCCTTTCGCTAAGACTTTTCTTCGAGAATTTGCAAAGTGATAATTGGAAGCCCACAGAGGGCTAAGGTGAAAAAGGAAATATCTTCCGTTAAAAACTGGAAAGAAGATTTCTGAGAGACTGCTTTGTGTTCTGTTAATTCATCTCACAGAGTTACAGCTTTTCCCTTAAGAAACTTTTCTCTAAGACAGTTCTTGTGAAATTTGCAAAGTGATATTTGGAAGCCCATAGAGGGCTATGGTGAAAAAGGATATATCTTCGTTAAAAA
This sequence comes from Chlorocebus sabaeus, assembly GCF_047675955.1. Taxonomy (NCBI): domain Eukaryota; kingdom Metazoa; phylum Chordata; class Mammalia; order Primates; family Cercopithecidae; genus Chlorocebus; species Chlorocebus sabaeus. The sequence goes on from NW_027327505.1 coordinate 494,268, forward strand.
CTGGAAAGAAACTTTCTAGGAAACTGCTTTGTGTTTTTTTTAAATTCATCTCAGAGAGTTACAGCTTTTCCTCAAGAAGCCTTACGCTAAGACTGTTGTGCGGAATTTACAATGTGATATTTGGAAACCCATAGAGGGCTATGGTGAAAAAGGAAATATCCTAAGATAAAAACTGAAAAGAAGCTTTCTGAGAAACTGCTTTGTGTTCTGTTAATTCATCACAGAGAGTTACAACTTTCCCCTCAAGAAGCCTTTCAATAACGCAGTTCTTGTGGAATTTGCAAAGTCATATTTTGAAGCCCTTAGAGGGCTATGGTGAAAAAGGAAATATCTTCAGTTAAAAACTGACAAGAAGCTTTCTGGAAACTGTGTTGTGTTCTCTTAATTCATCTCACAGAGTTACAGCTTTCTCCTCAAGAAGCCTTTTGCTAAAACTGTTCTTGTGGAATTTGCAAAGTGATATTGGGAAGCCCATAGATGGCTGTGGTGAAAATGGAAATATCCTAAGATAAAAACCGAAAAGAAGCTTTCTGAGAAACTGCTTTGTGTTGTGTTAGTTCATCTCACAGAGTTACAGCTTTCCCCTCAAGAAGCCGTTCACTCAGACAGTTCTTGTGAAGTTTGCAAAGTGATATTTGGAAGCCTATAGAGGGCTATGGTGAAAAACGAATTATAATAAGATAAAAACCGAAGAGAAGCTTTATGATAAACTGCTTTGTGTTTTGTTAGTTCATCTCACAGTGTTACAGCTTTCCCCCGAAGAAGCCGTTCACTAAGACTGTTCTTGTGAAATTTGGAAAGTGATATTTGGAAGCCCATAGAGGGCTATGGTGAAAATTGAAATATCTTCCGTAAAAAACTGGAAAGAAGCTTTCTGAGAAACTGCTTTGTGTTCTGTTAATTCATCTCACAGTATTACAGCTTTCCGCTCAAGAAGCCTTTCCCTAAGACTGTTCTTGTGGGATTTGCAAACTGATATTTGGAAACCAATAGAGGGCTATGGTGAAAATGGAAATATCCTAAGATAAAAACAGAAAGAAAGCTTTCTGAGAAACTGCTTTGCGTTCTGTTAGTTCATCTCACAGAGTTACAGCTTCCCACTCGATAAGCCTTTCGCAAAGGCTGTTCTTGTTTTATTTCAAAGTGATATTTGGAAGCCCGTAGAGGGCTATGGTGAAAAAGGAAATATCTTCAGTTAAAAACTGTAAAGAAGCTTTCTGAAAAACTGCTTTGTGTTCTGTTATTTGATGTCACAGAGTTACAGCTTTCCTCTCAAGAAGACTTTCGCTAAGGCTGTTCATGTGTAATTTGCAAAGTGATATTTGGAAGCCTATAGAGGGTTATGGTGAAAAAGGAAATATCTTCAGTTAAAAACTGGCAAGAAGATTTCTGAGAAACTGCTTTGTGTTTCCTTAATTCATCTCACACAGTTACAGCTTTCCCCTCAAAAGCGTTTAGCTAAGGCTGTTCTTGTGAATCTACAAAGTAATATTTGGAAGCCCTTAGAGTGCTATGGAAAAAAGTAAAAATCCTAAGATAAAAACTGAAAACAAATTTTCTGAGAAACTGGATTGTGTTCTCTTAATTCATCTCACAGAGTTAACGCTTTCCCATGAAGAACCCTTTCGCTAACGTTGTTGTGGAACATGCAAAGTGATATTAGGAATCCCATAGAGGGCTATGATGAAAACGGAAATATCCTAAGATGAAATCTGAAAAGAAGCTTTCGGAGAAACTGCTTTGTATTCCGTTAATTCTTCTCACAGTGTTCCAGCTTTCCCCTCACGAGGTCTTTCACTAAGACTCTTCTTGTGGAGTGTGCAAAGTGATATTTGGAAGCCCATAGGGGGTTACGGTGAAAAATGAAACATCTTCAGTTAAAAACTGGAAAGAAACTTTGTGAGAAACTGGTTTGTATTCTGTTAATTCATCTCACAGAGTTACAGCTTTCCCTTCAAGAAGCCTTTCTCTAAGTCTGTTCTTGGGCAATTAGCAAAGTGATATTTGGAAGCCCATAAACGGCCATGTTGAAAAAGGAAATATCTTCAGTTAAAAACTGGAAAGAAGATTTCTGAGAGACTGCTTTGTGTTCTGTTAATTCATCTCACAGAGTTACAGCTTTCCCCTCAAGAAGTCTTTCGCGAAGGCTGCTCTTGTTTAACTTGCAAAGTGATATTTGCAAGCCCATACACGGCTATGATGAAAAAGGAAATATCTTCAGTTTAAAACTGAAAAGAAGCTTTCTGAGAAACTGCCTTTTGTTCTGTTAATTCATCTCAGAGGGTTACAGCTTTCTCCTCAAGAAGCCTTTCGCTAGGATTCTTCTAGTGGAATTTGGGAAGTGATATTTGGAAGCACATAGAGTGCTATGGTGATAAAGGAAATATCTTAAGTTAAAAACTGGAAAGAAGCATCCTGAGAAACTTTTTTGTGTTTCGTTAATTCATCTCACAGAATTAGATCTTTCTCCACAAGAAGCCGTTCGCTAAGACTGTTCTTGTGGAATTTGCAGTGTGATATTTGAAAGCCCAAAGAGGTCTATGGTGAAAAAGGAAATATCTTCAGTTAAAAACTGGAAAGAAGTCTTCTGAGAAAACGCTTTGTGTTCTGTTAATTCATCTCACAGAGTTACAGCTTTCCCCTCAAGTAACCTTTCGCTAAGACTGTTCTTGTGGAATTTGCAAAGTGATATTTGGAAGCCCTTGGAGCACTATGGTGAAAAGAAAATATCCTAAGATAAAAACTGAAAAGAGGCTTTCTGAGGAACTGCTTTCTGTTCTGTTAACTCATCTCAGAGATTTTCAGCTTTCCGTTCAAGAAGCCTTTCGAAAAGACTGTTCTTTTTGAATTGGCAAAGTGATATTTTGAAGCCCATAGAGAGCTATGGTGCAAATGGAAATATCCTTAGATAAAAACCGAAAAGAAGCTTTCTGAGAAACTGCTTTGTCTTCTGTTAATTCATCTCACAGAGTTACAGCTTTCCCCTCAAGAAGCCTTTTTCTAAGACTGTTCTTGTAGAATATGCAAAGTGATATTTGGAAGCCCATAGAGGTCTAAGCTGAAAATGGAATTATGCTAAGATAATAACTTAAAAGAAGCTTTCTGGGAAATTTTTTGTGTTCTGTTAGTTCATCTCAGAGAGTTGCAGCTTTCCCCTCAAGAAGCCGTTCACTAAGACAGTTTTTGTGAAATTTGCAAACTTATATTGGGAAGGCCTTAGTGGACTACGGTTAAAAAGGAAACATCTTCCGTTAAAAACTGGAAAGAAGCTTTCTGAGAAACTGCTTTGTGTTCTGTTAATTCATCCCACAGAGTTACAGCTTTCCACTCAAGAAGGCTTTCCCTAAGACTGTTCTTGTGGAACTTGCAAAGTGATATTTGGAAGCCCATAGAGGGCTACGGTGAAAAAGGAAATATCTTCCGTTAAAAACTGGAAAGAAGTTTTCTGAAGAACAGTTTTGTGTCTCTTAATTCATCTTACAGTGTTACAGCATTCCCTTCAAGAAGCCTTCCTCTAAGACTGTTCTTGTGGAAGATGCAAAGTGATATTTGGAAGCCCTTAGAGAGCTATGCTTAAAAAGAAAATATCTTAACATAAAAACCGAAAAGATGCTTTGTGAAAAACTGCACTGTGTTCTCTTAATACATCTCACAGAGTTATAGCTTACCCCTCAAGAAGCCGTTCACTAAGACTGTTCTTGTGGAATTTGCAAAGTGATATTTCGAAGCCCATAGAGGGATATGGTGAAGAGGGAAATCTCTTCCGTTAAAAACTGGAAAGAAACTTTCTGAGTAACTGCTTTGTTGTCTGTTAATTAATCTCACAGAGCTACAGCTTTCTCCTCAAGAAGCCTTTCGTTAGGACTGTTCTTGCGGAAGTTGCAAAGTGATATTTGGAAGCCCATAGAGGGATGTGGTGAAAAAGGATATATCTTACGTTAAAATCTGGAAAAAAGCTTTCTGATAAACTGCTTTGTGTTCTGTTAATTCAACTCACAGTGTTACAGTTTTCCCCTAAAAAGCCTTTCTCAAGAAGCCCTTCACTAAGACTGTTCTTGTGGAATTTGCAAAGTGATATTTGGAAGCCCATAGAGGGATATGGTGAAAAAGGAAATATCTTCCGATATAAACTGGAAAGAAGCTTTCTGAGAAACTGCTTTATGTTCTGTTAATTCATCTCACAGAGTTACAGCTTTCCCCTCAAGAAGGCTTTCCCTAAGACTGTTCTTGTGGAATTTGCAAAGTGATATTTGGAAGCCCATAGAGGGCTATGCTGAAAAAGGAAATATCTTCCGATAAAAACTGGAAAGAAGATTTCTGAGAAACTGCTGTGGGTTCTGTTAGTTCATCTCACAGAGTTACAGCTTTCCTCTCAAGAAGCCGTTCAGTAAGACTGTTCTTGTGATATTTGCAAAGTGATATTTGGAAGCCCATAGAGGCCTATGGTGAAAAAGGAAATATCTTCCCTTAAAAAGTGGAAAGAAGATTTCTGAAAAAGAATTTTGTGTCTCTTAATTCATCTTACAGATAAAGCTTTCTCCTCAAAAAGCCTTTCGCTAAGACTGTTCTGGTGGAACTTGAAATGTGATATTTGGAAACCCATAGAGGGCTATGGTGAAAAAGGAAATATCTTCCGTTAAAAACTTGAAAGAAGATTTCTGAGAAACTGCTTTTTTTTTTTTGGTTAATTGATCTCAGAGAGTTACAGCTTTCCCCTCAAGAAGTCTTTCCCTAATACTGTTCTTGTGGAATTTGCAAAGTGATATTTGGAAGCCCATAGGGGGCTCTGGCGAAAAAGAAAATATCCTAAGATAAAAACCGAAAGGAAGCTTTCTGAGAAACTGCGCTCTGTTCTCGTAATTCATCTCACAGAGTTATAGCTTTCCCCTCAAGAAGCCATTCACTAAGACTGTTCTTGTGGTATTTGCAAAGTGATATTTGGAAGCCCATAGAGGGATATGGTGAAAATAAAATATCTTCCGTTAAAAACTGGAAAGAAACTTTCTGATTAACTGCTTTGTGGTGTGTTAGTTCATCTAACAAAGCTACAGACTTCCCCTCAAGAACCCTTTCGCTAAGACTGTTCTTGTGGAAGTTGCAAAGTGATATTTGGAATCCCATAGAGGATTATGATGAAATAGGAAATATCTTCCGTTAAAAACTGGAAAGCAGCTTTCTGAGTTACTGCTTTGTGGTCTGTTAATTCATCTCTCAGAGCTACAGCTTTCCCCTCAAGAAGCCTTTCGCTAAGACTGTTCCTGATGAATTTGCAAAGTGACATTTGTAAGCCCATACAGGTCTATGCTGACAAAGGAAATATCCTAAGATAAAAACGGAAAAGAAGCTTTCTGAGAAACTGCTTTGTGTTCAGTTAATTCATCTCACAGAGTTACAGATTTCCCCTCAAGAAGCCTTACGCTAAGACTGTTCTTGTGGAATTTGCAAAGTGATATTTGGAAGGCCATAGGGAGTTATGGTGAAAATGGAAATATCCTAAGATAAAAACCGAAAAGAAGATTTCTGAGAAACTGCATTGTGTTCTGTTAATTCATCTCAGATAGTTACAGCTTTCTCCTCAAGAAGCCTTTCGCTAAGACTGTTCTTGGGAAATTTGCAAAGTGATGTTTGGAATCCCATAGAGGGCTAAGGTGAAAAAGGAAATAACTTTCGTTAAAAACTGGATAGAAGATTTCTGAGAAACTGCTTTTTGTTCTGTTAGTTCAACTCACAGAGTTACAGCTTTCCCCTCAAGAAGCTGTTCACTAAGACTGTTTTTGTGAAATTAGCAAAGGGATTTTTGGAAGCCCCTGGAGGGCTATGGTGAAAAAGGAAATATCCTAGGATAAAAACTGAAAATAAGATTTCTGAGAAACTGCTTTGTGTTCTGTTAATTCAACTCAGAGAGTTACAGTTTCCCCTCAAGAAGCCTTTCTCAAGAAGCCTTTCGCTAAGACTGTTCTTGTGGAATTTGGAAAGTGATATTTGGAAGCCCATAGAGAGCTAGGTTGAAAAAGGAAATATACTAAGATAAAAACTGAAAAGAAGGTATCTGAGAAACTGCTTTGTGTTCTGTTAATGATCTCACAGAGTTACAGCTTTCCCTTCAAGAAGCCTTTCGCTAAGTCTGTTCTTGTGTAATTTGCAAAGGGATATTTGGAAGCTCATAGAGGGCTATGGTGAAAAAGGAAATATCTCCGGTAAAAAACTGGAAAGAAGCTTTCTGAGAAACTGCTTTGTGTTTTGTTAATTCATCTCACAGAGTTACAGCTTTCCCCTGAAGAAGCCTTTCGCTAAGACTGTGCTTGTGGAATTTGCAAAGTGATATTTGGAAGCCCTTAGAGGGCTATGGTGAAAAAGGAAATATCCGAAGATAAAAAGTGAAAAGAAGCTTTCTGAGAAACTGCTTTGTGTTCTGTTAATTGATCACACAGAGTTACAGCTTTTCCCTCAAGAAGCCTTTCTCTAAGACTGTTCTTGTGGAATTTGCAAAGAGATATTTGGAAGCCCATAGAGGACTATGGTGAAAAAGGAAATATCTTCCGTTAAAAACTAGAAAGAAGCTTTCTGAAGGACTGCTTTGTGGTCTGTTAATTCATGTCACAGAGCTACAGCTTTCCCCTCAAGAAGCCTTTCGCTAAGACTGTTCTGGTGGAATTTGCAAAGTGATATTTGGAGGCCAATAGAGGGCTATGGTTAAAAAAGAAATATCTTCTGTGAAAAACTGAAAAGAAACTATCTGAGAAACTGCTTTGTGTTCTGTTAATTCATCTCACAGAGTTACAGCTTTCCCCTAAAGAAGCGGTTCACTGAGACTGTTCTTGTGGAATCTGCAAAGTGATATTGGAAGCCCATAGAGGATTATGGTGAAAAAGGTAATTTCCTAAGATAAAAACCGAAAAGAAGCTTTCTGAGAAACTGCATTGTATTCTCGTAATTCGTCTCACAGAGTTATAGCTTCGCCACAAGAAGCCTTTCACTAACACTGTTCCTGTGGAATTTGCAAGGTGATATTTGGAAGCCGTTAGAAGTCTATGCAGAAAAAGGAAATATCTTCTGTTAAAAACTGGATAGAAGCTTTCTGAGAAACTACTTTGTGTTCTGTTAATTCATCTCACTGCGTTACAGCATTTCTCTCAAGAAGTCGTTCACTAAGACTGTTCTTGTGGAATTTGCAAAGTGATATTTGGAAGCCCATAGAGGGCTATGGTGAAAAAGTAAATATGCTAAGATAAAAACTGAAAAGAACCTCTCTGAGAAACTGCCTTGCGTTCTGTTAATTGATCTCACAGACTTAAAACTTTCCCCTCAAGAAGCCTTCTGCTAAAGCTGATCTTGTGGAATTTGCAATTTGATATTTGGAAGCCTATAGAGGACTATGGTGAGAAAGGAAATACCTTCAGTTAAAAACTGGAAAGAAGCTTTCTGAGAAACTGCTTTGTTCGTTAATTCATCTCACACAGTTACAGCTTTCCCGTCAAGAAGCCGTTCACTGAGACTGTTCTTGTGGAATTGCAAAGTGATATTGGAAGCCGATAGAGGGTTATGGCGAAAAGGGAAATATCCTAAGATAAAAACCGAAAAGAAGCTTTCTGAGAAACTGCTTTGTGTTCTGTTAAATCATCTTACAGAGTTAGTTTTCCCCTCATGAAGCCTTTCGCTAAGACTGTTTTTGTGGGATTGGCAAAGTGCTATTTGGAAGTCCACAGAGGGCTATGGTGAAAAAGGAAATCTGTTTCGTTAAAAACCGGAAAGAAGCTTTCAGAGAAACTGCTTTGTGTTCTGTTAATTCATCTCACAGAGTTACCGCTTTCCCCTCATGAAGCCTTTCACTAAGACTGTTCCGGTGGAATATTCAAAGTGATATTTGGAAGCCCAGAAGGGGCTATGGTGTAAAACGAAATATGTTCGGTTACAAACTGTAACGAAGCTTTCTGAGAAACTGCTTTGTGTTCTGTTAAATCATCTTACAGAGTTACAGTTTTCCCTCATGAAGCCTTTCGTTAAGACTTTTCTTGTGGGATTTCCAAAGTGATATTTGGAAGTCCATAGAGGACTATGGTGAAAAAGGAAATAACTTACGTTAAAAACTGGAAAGAAAAGTTCTGAGAGACTGGTTTGTTTTCCGTTAATTGATCACACAGTGTTACAGCTTTCCCCTCAAGAATTCTTTCACAAAGACTGTTCTGGTAGAATTAGCAGAGTGATATTTTGAAGCAAGTAGAGGGCTATGGTGAAAAAGGAACTGTCTTCCGTTAAAAACTGGAAAGAAGCTTTCTGAGAAACTGCTTTGTGTTCTGTTAATTCATCTCACAGAGTTATACCTTTCACACCAAGAAGCCTTTCGATAAGACTGTTCTTGTGGAATTTGCAAAGTGATATTTGGAAACCCGTAGAGGGTTATGGTGAAAAAGAAAATATCCTAAGATAGAAACTGAAAAGAAGCTTTCTGAGAAACTGCCTTGTGTTCTGTTAATTGATATCACGGAGTTACAGCTTTCCCTTCAAGAAGCCTTTCGCTAAGGCTGTTCTTGTGGAATTTAAAAAGTGATATTTGGAATCCCATAGAGGGCTATGGTGAGAAAGGAAATATCTTCAGTTAAAAACTGGAAAAAAGCTTTCTGAGAAACTGCTTTGTGTTCTGTTAATTCATCCCACAGAGCTACAACTTTCCCCTCAAGAAGCCTTTCGCTAAGACTGTTGTTGTGGAATTTGAAAAGTGATATTTGGAAGCCCAGAGAGGGCTATGGTGAAAAAGGAAATATCTTCATTTCAAAACTGGAAAGAAGCTTTCTGAGAAACTTCTTTGTGTTCTGTTAATTTATCTCACAGAGTTAAAGATTTCCCCTCAAGAAGCCTTTCGCTAAGTCTCTTCTTGTGGAATTTGCAAAGTGATATTTGGGAGCCCATAGAGGGCTATGATGAAAAAGGAAATATCCTACAATAAAAACCGAAAAGAAGCTTTCTGAGAAACTACTTTGTGTTCTGTTAATTCATCTCACAGACTTGCAGCTTTCCCCTCAGAAGCCTTTCGCTAAGACTGTTCTTGTGGAATTTGCAAAGTGATATTTAGAAGCCCATAGAGGGCTATGGTGAAAAAGGAAATGTCTTCAGTTAAAAAGTGGAAAGAAGCTTTTTGAGAAACTGCTTTGTGATCTGTCAATGCATCTCACATACTTGTTGCTTTCACCTCAAGAAGCCTTTTGCTAAGACTGCTCTGGTGGAATTTAATAAGTGATATTTGGAAGCCCATAGAGGGCGATGGTGAAAAAGGAAATATCTTCAGTTAAAAACTGCAAAGAAGCTTTCTGAGAAACGGCTTTGTGTTCTCTTAATTCATCTCACAGAATTACAGCTTTCCCCTCAAGAATCCTTTCGCTAAGACTGTTCTTGTGAAATTTCCAAAGTGATATTTGGAAGCCCAATGAGGGCTACGGTGACAAAGGAAATCTCTTCCAATAAAAACTGGAAAAAACTTTCTGAGAAACGGCTTTGTGTTCTGTTAATTCTTCGGAGAGAGTTACAGCTTTCCCCTCAGGAAGCCTTTGGCTAAGACTGTTCTTGTGGAATTTGCAAAGTGATATTTGGAAGCCCATACAGGGCTATGATGAAAAAGTAAATATCTTCCTTTAAAAACTGGGAAGAAACTTTCTGAGAAACTGCTTTGTGTTATGTTAACTCATCACACAGAGTTACAGGTTTTCCCTCAAGAAGCCTTTCCCTATGACTTTTCTGGTGGAATTTGCAAAGTGATATTTGGAAGCCCAATGAGGGCTATGGTGAAAAAGGAAATCTCTTCCGTTAAAAACTGGAAAGAAGCTTTCTGAGAAACGGCTTAGTTTTCTGTTAATTCATCTCACAGAGTTACAGCTTTCCCCTCAAGAAGCCTTTAGCTAAGACTGTTCTTGAGGAATTTGCAAGGTGATATTTGGAAGCCCATAGAGGGCTAGGGTGAAAAAGGAAATATCTTCAGTTAAAAAGTGGAAAGAAGCTTTCTGAGAAACTGCGTTGTGTTCTGTTAATTCATCTCACCGATTTACAGCTTTTCCCTCAAGAAGCATTTCGCTAAGACGTTTCTTGTGGAATTTACAAAGTGATATTTGGAAGCCCGTAGAGGGTTAAGGTGAAAAAGAAAATATCTTCAGTTAAAAACTGGAAATAAGCTTTCTGAGAAACTGCTTTGTGTTCTGTTCATTCATTTCACAGAGTTATAGCTTTGCTCTCAAGAAGCCTTTCGCTAATACTTTTATTGTGGAATTTGCAAAGTGATATTAGGAAGCCCAGAGAGGGCTATGCTGAAAAAGGAAATATCTTCAGTTAAAAACTGGAAAGAAGCTTTCTGAGAAACGGCTTGTTGTTCTGTTAATTCATCTCAGAGAGTTACAGCTTTCCCCTCAAGAAGCCTTTCGCTAAGACTGTTCTTGTGGAATTTGGAAAGTGATATTTGGAAGCGCGTAGAGGGCTATGGTGAAAATGGAAATATCTTCAGTTAAAAAGTGGAAAGAGCTTTCTGAGAAACTGCTTTGTGTTCTGTTAATTCATCTCACAAAGTTACAGCTCTCCCCTCAAGAAGCCTTTCGCTAAGACTGTTCTAGTGTAATTTGCAAAGTGATATTTGGAAGCCCATAGAGGGCTAAGGTGAAAAAGGAAATATCTTCTGTTAAAAACTGGAAAGAAGCTTTCTGAGAAACTGCTTTGTGTTCTGTCAATTCATCTCACAGTGTTACATCTTTCACCTCAAGAAGTCTTTCGCTAAGTCTGTTCTTGTGGAATTTGCAAAGTGATATTTGTAAGCCTAAAGAGGGATATTGTGAAAAAGGAATTATCTTCAGTTAAAAACTGGAAAGAAGCTTTCTGAGAAACGGCTTTGTGTTCTGTTAATTCATCTCACAGAGTTAAGGCTTTATCCTCAAGAAGCCTTTCGCTAAGACTGTTCTTGGGGAATTTTCAAAGTGATATTTGGAAGCCTATAGAGGTCTATGCTGAAAAAGGTGCTATCTTAATTTAAAAACCGGAAAGAAGCTTTCTGAGAAACTGTTTTGTGTTCTGTTAATTCATCTAAAAGAGTTACAGTTTTTCCCTGGAGAAGCCTTTCGCTAAGACTGTTCTTGTGGTATTTAAAAAGTGATATTTGGAAGCCCATTGGTCGCTGTGGTGAAAAGGGAAGTATCCTAAGATAAAAACTGAAAAGAAGATTTTGGGAAAACTGCTTTGTGTTCTGTTAATTCAACTGACAGAGACACAGCTTTCCCCTCAAGAAACCTTTCGCTAAGACTCTTCTTGCGGAATTTACAAAGTGAGATTTGGAAGCCCATAGAGGTCTATGGTGATATAGGAAATATCTTCATTTAAAAACTGGAAAGAATCCTTCTGAGAAACTGCTTTGTGTTCTGTTAATTCATTTCACAGAGTTACAGCTTTCCCCTCAAGAAGACTTTCGATAAGACTGTTGTTTTGGAATTTACAAAGAGATATTTGGAAGCCCACAGAGGGCTATGGTGAAAAAGGAAATCTCTTTCGTTAAAAACTGGAAATAACCTTTCTGAGAAACTGCTTTGTGTTCTGTTAATTCATCTCACACAGTTACAGCTTTCCCCTCAAGAAGCCTTTCACTAAGACTGTTCTTGTGGAATTTGCAAGGTGATATTTGGAAGCCCATAGAGGGCTATGGTGAAAAATGATATATCTTCAGTTAAAAAGTGGAAAGAAGCTTTCTGAGAAACTGCTTTGTTTCCTGTTAATTCATCTCACAGAGTTACAGCTTTTCCCTCAAGAAGCCTTTCGCTAATACTGTTCTTGTGGAATTTGCAAAGTGATATTTGGAAGCCCATAGAGGGTTAAGGTGAAAAAGAAAATATCTTCAGTTAAAAACTGGAAAGAAGCTTTCTGAGAAACTGCTTTGTGTTCTGTTAATTCTTCTCACAGAGTTATAGCTTTCCTCTCAAGACGCCTTTCGCTAAGACTGTTCTTGTGGAATTTGCAAAGTGACATTTGGAAGCCCATACAGGGCTGAGGTGGAAAAGAAAATATCTTCTGTTAAAAACTGGAAAGAATCTTTCTGAGAAACTGCTTTGTGTTCTTTCAATTCATCTCACAGAGTTACAGCTTTCACCTCAAGAAGGCTTTCCCTAAGACTGTTCTTTTGGAATTTAAAAAGTGATATTTGGAAGCCCATAGTGGGCTATGGTGAAAATGGAAATATCTTCAGTTAAAAACTGCAAAGAATCTTTCTTAGAAACGGCTTTGTGTTCTCTAAATTCATCTCACAGAGTTACAGCTTTCCTCTCAAGAAGCCTTTCATTAAGTCTGCTCTTGTGGAATTTCCAATGTGATATTTGAAAGCCCAATTAGGGCTATGGTGAAAAAGGAAGTCTCTTCATTAAAAACTGGAAAGAAGCTTTCCGAGAAACGTCTTAGTGTTCTGTTAATTCATCTCACAGAGTTACAGCTTTCCCCTCATGAAGCCTTTCGCAAAGTTTGTTCTTGTGGAATTTGCAAAGTGATATTTGGAAGACCCTAGAAGGCTACGTTGAAAAAGTAAATGTCCTCAGATAAAAATTGGAAAGAAGCTTTCTGTGAAACTGCTTTGTGTACTGTTAATTCATCTCACAGTGTTACAGCTTTCCCCTCCAGAAGCCGTTCACTAAGACTGTTCTTGTGTAATATTCAAAGTGATATCTGGAAGCACATAGAGGACGATGGTGAAAAAGAAAATATCTTCATTAAAAACTGGAAAGAAGTTTTCTGAAAAACTGCTTTGTGTTCTGTTAATTCATCTCACAGAGTAACAGATTTCCCCTCAAGAAGCGTTTCACTAAGACTGTTCTTGCAGAATTTGCAAAGTGATATTTGGAAGCCCATAGAGGGCTATGGTTAGAAAGGAAATATCCTAAGATAAAAACTGAAAAGAAGCTTTCTTAAAAACTTCTTTGTGTTCTGTTAATTCATCTCACAGAGTTACAGCTTTCCCCTCAAGAAGTCCTACACTAAGACTGTTCTTGTGGAATTTCCAAAGTGATATTTGGTACCCCAGAGACGCCTATTGTGAAAAAGTAAATATCTTCAGTAAAAACCTGAAAGAACCTTTCTGAGATACTGCTTTGTGTTCTGTTATTTCATCTCACAGAGTTACAGCATTCCCCTCAAGAAGTCTTTCACTAAGACTGTTCTTGTGGAATTTGCAAGGTGATATTTGGAAACCCTTATAGGGATATGGTTAAAAAGGAAATATCTTCATCTAAAAACTTGAAAGAAGTTTTCTGAGAAACGGCTTTGTGTTCTCTTAATTCATCTCACAGAGTTACAGCTTTCCCATCAAGAAGCCTTTCGCTAAAACTGTTCTTGTTTAATTTGCAAAGTGATATTCGCAATTCTATAGAGGGCTATTGTGAAAAACTAATTATCTTCATTTAAAAACTTGAAAGATGTATTCTGAGAAACTTCTTTGTGTTCTCTAATTCATCTCACAGAGTTACAGCTTTCCCCTCAAGAAGCCCTTCGCTAAGACTGTTTTTGTGGAATTTGCAAAGTGATATTTGGAAGCCCATAGAGGGCTATGGTGAAAAAGTGAATCTCTTCCATTAGAAAATGGAAAGAAGCTTTCTGAGAAACGGCTTTGTGTTCTGTTAATTCATCTCACAGAGTTAAAGCTTTTCCCTCAATTAGCCTTTCGCTACGTATGTTCTTGTGGAATTTTCAAAGTGACCAGACTGGCCCAGACTGCCTAAATCTAGGCCACAAACCGGTTTTGATCAGCTCAAAACAGACCAGAAGGGCTAAAACCAGATCAGACCATCTCAAACAGGTTTTGACCGGCTCATAGCGGGTTTTACAGGCTCAAACCAGACCAGACCGGTTCAATCCGGTTTTGAGCAGCTCAATCCGGTTTTGAACGGCTCGTATCGGTTTTGACCGGCTAAAACCTGTTTTGACCGGATGAGACCGGATGAACCGAATCAGACCTGCCCAGAACGGCTAAAATCAGATAAAACCAGACGAGACTGGCCCAGACTGGCTTAAACTGGGCCACAAACCGGTTTTGACAGTTTCAGTGCAGACCAGACAGACTCATACCGGTTTTGACCGACCTGAGCCGGTTTTGACCGGCTCAAACCAGACCAGACTGGCTCAAACCGGTTTTGACCGGCTCAAAGCGGTTTTGACCAGATCAAACCAGACTCGACTGGCCCAGACCAGCTGAAACTGGAAAAAACCGGAGCAGACCGGCATAGACCGGCTGAAACTGGGCCACTAACAGGTTTTCACCAGCCTGAACCAATTTTGACCAGCTCAAACCAGTCCAGACTGGCTCAAACCGGACCAGACCGGCTCAAACCGGAGCACACCGGCTCACACCCGATCAAACTGGACCAGACAGGCCCAGACCGGCTGAAACTGGATCAAACAGGAAGAGACCGGCCTGGACCAGCTAAAACCAGGCCAGACCGGCTCAAACCAGGCCAGAGCGGCTCAAACCAGACCAGACCGTTTCAAACCGGTTTTGACTGGCTCATTCCGGTTTTGACTGGCTCAAACCGGTTTTGACCGGCTCAAACCAGTCCAGACCGGCTAAAACCGGTTTTCACCAGCTCAAACCGGTTTTGACCTGATTAGACCGGATCAAACCGGACCAGACCGGCTCAGAGAGGCTCGAATCGGTTTTCACCGTCTTAAACCAGACCAGACCGGCTCATACCAGACCAGACCGGCTCAAACCGGTTTTGACCTGCTCAAACCACACCCGACCGTCTGAAACTGGTTTTCACCAGATGAGACCGGTTTTGACCGGATGAGACCGGATCAAACCGAATCAGACCGGCCCAGACCGGCGAAAATCGATGACACCGGACCAGACTGACCCAGACCACCTAAAACTGGGCCACAAACCGGTTTTGACCGGTTCTAACCAGACCAGACCAGCTCAAACCGGTTTTGACCGACCTAAGCCGGTTTTCAGTGACTCAAACCCGACCAGACCGTTTGAAACCAGACCAGACCGGCTGAAACCGGTTTTGACTGGCTCAAACCAGACCAGACCGGTTCAATCCGGTTTTGACCGGGTCAAACCGGTTTTGAACAGCTCGAAGCGATTTTGACCGAATCAAACCGGTTTTGAATGGATCAAACCACACCAGACCGGCTCAAACCGGTTTTGACCGGCTGAAACCGATTTTGACCATATGAGTCTGGATCAAACCGGACAAGACGGGCCTAGACCGGCTAAAACCGGATCAAACCGGACCAGAACGGCCCAGACCGCCTAAAACTGGGCCAAAGCGGCTCAAACCTATTTTGACCTTCTCAAACCAGACCAGACCGGCTCAAACTCGTTTTGACCAGCTCAAACCAGACCAGACTGGCTCAAACCGGATCAAACCGGACCAGACCGGCCCAGACCGCCTAACACCAGGCCAAACCGGCTCAAACCTATTTTGACCAGCTCAAACCAGACCAGACCGACTTGAACCTGTTTTGACTGGCTCAAACCAGACCTGACTGGCTCACACCGGTTTTGATCGGATTAGACTGGATCAAACTGTACCAGACCTTCTCAAACCGGATCATACCGGACCAGACCGGCACAAACCAGCTCAAACTGGCTCAAACCGAACCAGACCGGCCCAGACAGGCTAAAACCGGGCCAATCTGGCTCAGATTTTGACTGGCTCAAACCAGATCAGACCGGCTCAAACCAGACCACACTGCCTCAAACCGGTTTTGACCGGCTGAAACTAGAAGAGACTGGCTCAAACCGGTTTTGACCTGATGAGACAGGATAAAACCAGACCAGACCAGCTCAAACCGGATGAAACCGCAGCAGACTGGCCCAGAACAGCTGAAGCCCGAGCGAACCGGACCACACGGGGCCAGATCGCCTAAAAGTGGGCCACAAACCGGTTTTGAGCGGCTCAAACCAGACCAGACCGGCTCAAACCGGTTTTGACCAGCCTGAGCTGGTTTTGACCGGCTCATACCAGACCAGACCGGCTCAAACCGGACCAGACCAGCTCAAACCGGTTTTGAATGGATGACACCAGATCAAACTGGACCAGACCGGCTCACACCGGATCAAACCAGACCACACAGGCCCAGAAAGGCTGAAACCGGATCAAACCGGGCCAGACCGGCCCAGACCGGCTAAAACCGGGCCAGACCGGCTCAAAACGGTTTTGACCGGCGCAAACCAGACCAGACCGGTTCAAACCGGTTTTGACTGGCTCAATCCGGTTTTGATGGCTCAAACTAGTTTTGACTGCCTCAAACCACTCCAGACTGGCTAAAACCTGTTTTCACTGGCTCAAACCGGTTTTGACCTGATTAAACCGGATCAAACCGGACCAGACAGGCTCAGACAGGCTCGAATCGGTTTAGACTGGCTTCAACCAGACAAAACCGGCTCAAACCGGTTTTGACCGGCTCGAACCACTTTTGACCGGCTCAAACCAGTCCAGACCGGTTCAATCCGATTTTGACCGTCTCAAACCGATTTTGAACGGCTCGAACCGGTTTTGACCCCCACAAACCGGTTTTGACCGGCTCAAATCACACGAGACCGGCTCAAACCGGTTTTGACCGGCTGAAACCGATTTTGACCGGATGAGACCGGATCACACCGGACCAAACGGGCCCAGACCGGCTAAAACAGGATCATTCCAGACCAGAAAGGCCCTGACCGCCTAAAACCAGGCCAAATCCGCTCAAACCTATTTTGACTGGCTCAAACCAGACCAGACCGTCTCAAACCGGTTTTGACCGGCTAAAACGAGACCAGGCCGGCTCAAACCGGATCAAACAGGACCACAGCGGCCCAGACCGCCTAAAAACGGGCCAAACCGGCTCAAACCTCTTTTGACCGGCTCAAACCAGACCAGACCAGCTCGAACCTGTTTTTACCGGCTCAACGCAGACCTGACCAGCTCATACCGGTTTTGACAGGATTAGACCGGATGAAACCAGACCAGACCTTCTCAAACCGGATCATACCGGACCAGACCGGCACAAATCAGCTCAAACCGGCTCAAACCGAACCAGACCGGCCCAGACAGGCTAAAACCGGGCCAAACCGGCTCATTCAGGTTTTGACCGGCTCAAACGAGACCAGACCGGCTTCAAACCAGAGCAGACTGGATCAAACCGGTTTTGATCGGCTCAAACCAGACCAGTCCGGCTCAAACCGGTTTTGACCGGATGAGACAGAATAAAACCGGACCAGACCGGCACAAACTGGATGAAACCGCACCAGACCAGACCAGAAGAGCTGAAACCGGTGCAAACTGGAGCAGACCGGCCCAGACCGGCTCAAACCAGTTTTGACGAGCCTGAGCCGGGTTTGGCTGGTTCAAACCAGACCAGACCACCTCAAACCGGACCAGACTGGCTCTAACCGGTTTTGACCTGCTCAAACCACACCAGACCGGCTGAAACCGATTTTGACCGGCTAAAACCGGGTTTGACCGGATGAGACCAGATCAAACCCAGACAGACCAGCCCAGAACGGCTAAAATCGGATCAAAACCACACCAGACCGGCCCACGCCGCCGAAAACTGGACCACAAACCCTTTTTGACCCGTTCAAACCAGACCAGACTGGCTCAAACCGGTTTTGACTGACCCGAGCAAGTTTTGACCGGCTCAAACCAGACCAGACTGGCTTAAACCAGACCAGACTGGCTCAAACCATTTTTGACCAGCTCAAAGCGGTTTTGACCGGATCAAACCGGACTCGACCAGCCCACACCAGCTGAAATCGCATCAAACTGGACCAGACCGGCCCAGACAGGAAAAACCCGGTTCACAAACCGGTTTTGACCAGGTCAAACCAGACCAGAACGTCTCAACCGGTATTTACCGGGTCAAACCAGACCAGACCGGCTAAAACCAGACCAGATGGGCTCAAACTGGTTTTGACCGGCTCAAACCGGTTTCGACAGGCTCAAACCAGACCAGACAGGTTCAATCCGGTTTTGACCAGCTCAAACCGGTTTTGACCGGCCTGAACCGGTTTTGACTGGCTCAAACCAGACCAGACCGGCTCAAACCGGTTTTGACCAGATGACACCGGATCAAACCGGACCAGACCGGCTTACACCGGATCAAACCAGACCAGACACTCCCAGACCGGATGAAACCGGACCAAACCAGACCAGACCGGCACAGACCGGGCCAGACCGGCTCAAACCGGTTTTTACCAGCTCAAACCAGACCAGACTGGTTCAAACCGCTTTTGACTGGCTCAATCCGGTTTTGACCGGCTGAAACCAGTTTTGACCGGCTCAAACCACTCCAGACCGGCTAAAACGGTTTTCACCGGCTCAAACCGGTTTTGACCTGATTAGACCGGATCAAACCGGACCAGACCGGCTCAGACAGGCTCGAATCGGTTTTGACTGGCTTCAACCAGACAAAACCGGCTCAAACCAATTTTGACAGGCTCAAACCAGACCAGACCGGCTCAAACAAGACCAGATCGGCTCAAATCGGTTTTGATCTGCTCAAACGACACCAGACCGGCTGAAACTGGTTTTGACCAGCTAAAACCGGTTTTGACCAGATTAGTCCAGGTAAACCAAATCAGACCGGCCCAGAACGCCTAAAATCAGATCAAACCAGACCAGACCGGCCCAGACCGCCTAAAACTGGGCCACAAACCGGTTTTGACAGTTTTAAAGCAGACCAGACTGCCTCATACCGGTTTTGACCGACCTGAGCCGGTTTTGACCAGCTCAAACCAGACCAGATCGGCTCAAACCGGTTTTGACAGGCTCAAATCGGTTTTGACCGGATCAAACCAGACTCGACTGGCCCAGACCAGTTGAAACTGGAAAAAACCGGACCAGACTGGCCCAGACTGGCTGAAACCGGGCCACAAACCGGTTTTCACCGGCCTGAGCCATTTTTGACCGGCTCAAACCAGACCAGACTGGCTCAAACGGGACCAGACCGGCTCAAACCGGTTTTGACCGGATGACACCGGCTCAAACTGGAGCACACCAGCTCACACTGGATCAAACCGGACCAGACAGGCCCAGACTGGCTGAAACTGGATCAAAGCGGAAGAGACCGGCCCAGACCGGCTAAAACCGGGCCAGACCAGCTCAAACCGGGCCAGACCGGCTCAAATCAGATCAGAACTATTCAAACCGGTTTTGACTGGCTCAATCCGGTTTTGACCAGCTCAAACCACTCCAGACTGTCTAAAACCGGTTTTCACTGGCTCAAACCGGTTTTGACCTGATTAGACCAGATCAAACCAGACCAGACCGGCTCAGAGAGGCTCAAATCGGTTTTGACCGTCTTAAACCAGAAGAGACCAGCTCAAACCAGACCAGACCGGCTCAAACCGGTTTTGACCTTCTCAAACAACACCCGACCAGTTGAAACTGGTTTTGACCAGATGAGACCGGTTTTGACCGGATGAGACCGGTTTTGACCGCATGGGACCGGATCAGACCGAATCAGACTGGCCGAGACCGGCTAAAATCGGATCAATCCGGACCAGCCCGGCCCAGACCGCATAAAACTGGGCCACAAACCGGTTTTGACCGGTTCAAACCAGACCAGACAGGCTCAAACCGGTTTTGACCGACCTGAGCCCGTTTTGACTGGCTTAAACCAGACCAGACCGGCTCAAACCAGACCAGACCAGCTCAAACCGGTTTTGATCGGCTCAAAGAGGTTTGGACTGGATCAAACCAGACTCGA